>NW_027515135.1:0-92715 GCF_048772815.1 Callospermophilus lateralis
GTCGCCCTAGGCACAGACTGTGGAAAACACTTTCATTGAGAGGGGTTGCCAAGCTTCTAAGAATTTACGAGTTTCCGAAATACCAGCAAATATTTTCTCACCCAATCATGATGATACTTGGTGGTAATGATCAGTACACTAATCCCACTTGGCTCACCAAATTTTGTTCTTCTACGTTGAAGCGTTCGTCTACAGTAGCAGTTTTTATATTTAGGTTTCACTCTATTCTCTCCTATATTGATAGATGAATTTGGAACTCTAAATCCAACATGGTTTGTAGTAGCTCTTTGAAACTTGACGAAATAAAGGATTTCTCAGATTTTTCTTTATGGTTTGTTTCCTCTTCAAGTAGTGCTATGCACAGACTGTGGAAAAGCACTTTCATTGAGAAGGGTTGCCACGCTTCTAAGAAATAAGGAGTTTCCGAAATATCAGCAAATATTTTTTCACTGAATCTTGATGATACTTGGTGGTCATGATCGGTACACAAATCCAACTTGACCTACCCAATTTTGTTCTTCTAGGATGAAGCGTTCGTTTACAGTAGCAGTTTATATTTTTAGTTTTCCCTCTGTTCTCTCCTATATAGATATATGAATTTGGAACTCTAAATCCAACATGGTTTGTAGTAGCTCTTTGAAAGTTGACAAAATAAAGGAGTTCTCAGTTTTTTCTCTATGGTTTGTTTCCTCTTCAAGTATCCTTGGCACAGACTGTGGAAAAGCACTTTCATTGAGAGGGGTTGCCAACCTTCTAAAAAATAACGAGTTTCCGAAATACCAGCAAATATTTTCTCACCCAATCATGATGATACTTGGTGGTAATGATCAGTACACAAATCCCACTTGGCTCACCAAATTTTGTTCTTCTACGTTCATGCGTTCGTCTACAGTAGCAGTTTTTATATTTAGGTTTCACTCTATTCTCTCCTATAAAGAAGATGAATTTGGAACTCTAAATCCAAGATGGTTTGTAGTAGCTCTTTGAAACTTGACGAAATAAAGGATTTCTCAGATATTTCTTTATGGTTTGTTTCCTCTTCAAGTAGTCCTATGCACAGACTGTGGAAAAGCACTTTCATTGAGAAGGGTTGCCAAGCTTCTAAAAATTAAGGTGTTTCCGAAATATCAGCAAATATTCTTTAACCGAATCTTGATGATACTTTGTGGTCATGATCGGTACACAAATCGCACTTGACTCACCAAATTTTGTTCTTCTAGGATGAAGCGTTCGTTTACAGTAGCAGTTTATATTTTTAGTTTTCCCTCTGTTCTCTCCTATATAGATATATGAATTTGGAACTCTAATTCCAACATGGTTTGTAGTAGCTCTTTGAAACTTGACAAAATAAAGGAGTTCTCAGTTATGTCTCTATGATTTGTTTCCACTTCATGTAGCCCTAAGCAGAGACTGTGAAAAAGCACTTTCATTGAAAGGGGTTGCCAAGCTTCCAATAAATTACGAGTTTCCGAAATACCAGCAAATATTTTTTCACCCAATCTTGATGATACTTGGTGGTAATGATCTGTACAGAAATCCCACTTGGCTCACCAAATTTTGTTCTTCCAGGTTGAAGCGTTCGTTTACAGTAGCAGTTTGTATTTTTAAGATCCCTCTGTTCTCTCCTATATAGATAGATGAATTTGGAACTCAAAATCCAACATGGTTTGTAGTAGCTCTTTGAAACCTGACGAAATAAAGGATTTCTCAGATTTTTCTTTATGGTTTGTTTCCTCTTCAAGTAGTCCTATGCACAGACTGTGGAAAAGCACTTTCATTGAGAAGGGTTGCCACGTTTCTAAGAAATAAGGAGTTTCCGAAATATCAGCAAATATTTTTTCAATGAATCTTGATGATACTTGGTGGTCATGATCGGTACACAAATCCAACTTGACTCACCAAATTTTGTTCTTCTAAGATGAAGCGTTCGTTTACAGTAGCAGTTTATATTTTTAGTTTTAGCTCTGTTCTCTCCTATATAGATATATGAGTTTGGAACTCTAAAGCCAACATGGTTTGTAGTAGCTCTTTGAAACTTGACAAAATAAAGGAGTTCTCAGTTTTGTCTCTATGATTTGTTTCAACTTCATGTAGCCCTAAGCAGAGACTGTGGATAAGCACTTTCATTGAAAGGGGTTTCCAAGCTCCCAATAAATTACGAGTTTCCGAAATACCAGCAAATATTTTTTCACCCAATGTTGATGATACTTGGTGGTAATGATCAGAACACAAATTCCACTTGGGTCACCAAATTTTGTTCTTCTAGGTTGAAACGTTCGTTTACAGTAGCAGTTTTTATATTTAGGTTTCACTCTGTTCTCTCCTATATAGATAGATGAATTTGTAACTCTAAATCAAACATGGTTTCTAGTAGCTCTTTGAAACTTGTCAAAATAAAGGAGTTCTCAGTTTTGTCTCTATGCTTTCTTTCATCTTCATGTAGCCCTAGGCACAGAGTGTGGAAAAGCATTTTCATTGAGAGGGGTTGCCAAGCTTCTAAGAAAAAACATTTTCGGAAATACCAGCAAATATTTTTTCACCCAATCTTGATGATACTTGGTGGTAATGATCAGTACACAAATCGCCCTTGGCTCACCAAATTTTGTTCTTCTAGTTTGAAGCGTTCGTCTACAGTAGCAGTTTTTATATTTAGGTTTCACTCTGTTCTCTCCTATATTGATAGATGAATTTGGAACTCTAAATCCATCATGGTTTTCAGTAGCTCTTTGAAAGTTGACAAAATAAAGGAGTTCTAAGTTTTGTCTCTATGGTTTGTTTCCTCTTCAAGTCGCCCTAGGCACAGACTGTGGAAAAGTATTTTCATTGAGAGGGGTTGCCAAGTTTTAAGAAATAACGAGTTTCCGAAATAACAGCAAATATTTTTTCACCCAATCTTGAGGATACATGGTGGTAATGATCAGTACACAAATCCCACTTGGCTCACCAAATTTTGTTCTTCTGGGTTGATTCGTTCGTCTCCAGTAGCAGTTTTTATATTTAGGTTTCACTCTGTTCTCTCCTACATAGATAGATGAATGGAACTCTAAATCCAACATGGTGTGTAATAGCTCTTTGATTCTTGACGAAGTAAAGGAGTTCTCAGTTTTGTCTCTATGGTTTGTTTCCTCTTCAAGTCTCCCTAGGCACAGACTGTGGAAAAGCACTTTCATTGAGAGGGGTTGCCAAGCTTCTAAAAAATAACGAGTTTCCGAAATACCAGCAAATATTTTTTCACCCAATGTTGATGATTCTTGGTGGTAATGATCAGTACACAAATACCACTTGGCTCACCAAATTTTGTTCTTCTGGGTTGAAGCGTTCGTCTACACTAGCAGTTTTCATATTTAGGTTACTCTCTGTTTTCTCCTACATAGATAGATGAATTTGGAACTCTAAATCCATCATGGTGTGTAATAGCTGTTTGAAACTTGACAAAGTAAAGGAGTTCTCAGTTTTGTCTCTATGGTTTGTTTCCTCTTCAAGTCGCCCTAGGCACAGACTGTGGAAAAGCACTTTCATTGAGAGGGGTTGCCAAGTTTTAAGAAATAAGGAGTTTCCGAAATATCAGCAAATATTTTTTCACCCAATCTTGAGGATACTTGGTGGTAATGATCAGTACACAAATCCCACTTGGCTCAACAAATTTTGTTCCTCTGGGTTGAAGCGTTCGTCTACAGTAGCAGTTTTGATATTTAGGTTTCACTCTGTTCTCTCCTACATAGATAGATGAATGGAACTATAAATCCAACATGGTGTGTCATAGCTCTTTGAAACTTGACAAAATAAAGGAGTTTCAGTTTTGTCTCTATGGTTTGTTTCCTCTTCAAGTCGCCCTAGGCACAGACTGTGGAAAAGCACTTTCATTGAGAGGGGTTGCCAAGCTTCTAAGAAATAACGATTTTCCGAAATACCAGCAAATATTTTTTCAACCAATGTTCATGATACTTGGTGGTAATGATCAGTACACAAATCCCACTTGGCTCACCAAATTTTGTTCTTCTAGGGAGAAGCGTTCGTCTACAGTAGCAGTTTTTATATTTAGGTTTCACTCTGTTCTCTCCTATATAGATAGATGAATTTGTAACTCTAAATCAAACATGGTTTGTAGTAGCTCTTTGAAACTTGTCAAAATAAAGGAGTTCTCAGTTTTGTCTCTATGCTTTCTTTCATCTTCATGTAGCCCTAGGAACAGAGTGTGGAAAAGCATTTTCATTGAGAGGGGTTGCCAAGCTTCTAAGAAAAAACTATTTTCGGAAATACCAGCAAATATTTTTTCACCCATTCTTGATGATACTTGGTGGTAATGATCAGTACACAAATCGCACTTGGCTCACCAAATTTTGGTCTTCTAGTTTGAAGCGTTCGTCTACAGTAGCAGTTTTTATATTTAGGTTTCACTCTGTTCTCTCCTATATTGATAGATGAATTTGGAACTCTAAATCCACCATGGTTTGTAGTAGCTCTTTGAAACTTGACAAAATAAAGGAGTTCTCAGTTTTTTCTTTATGGTTTTTTTCCTCTTCAAGTATCCTTGGCACAGACTGTGGAAAAGCACTTTCATTGAGAGGGGTTGCCAAGCTTCTAAAAAATAACGAGTTTCCGAAATACCAGCAAATATTTTTTCACCCAATGTTGATGATTCTTGGTGGTAATGATCAGTACACAAATACCACTTGGCTCACCAAATTTTGTTCTTCTACTTTGAAGCTTTCGTCTACAGTAGCAATTTTTATATTTACGTTTCCCTCTGTTCTCTCCTATATAGATATATGAATTTGGAACTCTAAGTCCAACATGGTTTGTAGTAGCTCTTTGAAACTTGAGAAAATAAAGGAGTTCTCATTTTTGTCTCTATGGTTTGTTTCCTCTTCAAGTAGCCCTAGGCACAGACTGTGGAAAAGCAATTTTATTGAAAGGGGTTGGCAAGCTTCTAAGAAATAACGAGTTTCCGAAATACCAGCAAATATTTTTTCACGCAATCTTGATGATACTTGGTCGTAATGATCAGTACACAAGTCCCACTTGGCTCACCAAATTTTGTTCTTCTAGTTTGAAGCGTTCATCTACAGTAGCAGTTTTTATATTTAGGTTTCCCTCTGTTCTCTCCTATATAGATAGATGAATTTGGAACTCTAAATCCAACATGGTTTGTAGTAGCTCTTTGAAACTTGAGAAAATAAAGGAGTTGTCAGTTTTGTCTCTATGGTTTGTTTCCTCTTCAAGTAGCCCTAGGCACAGACAGTGGAAAAGAACTTTCATTGAATGGGGTTGCCAAGCATCTAAGAAATAACTAGTTTCAGAAATACCAGCAAATATTTTTTCACCCAATCTTGATGATACTTGGTGGTAATGATCAGTACACAAATCCCACTTGGCAGAGCAACTTTTGTTCTTCTAGGTTTAAGCGTTCGTCTACAGTAGCAGTTTTTATATTTAGGTTTCACTCTGTACTCTCCTATAAGATAGCTGAATTTGGAACTCTAAATTCAACATGGTTTGTAGTAGCTCTTTGAAACTTGACAAAATAAATTAGTTCTCAGTTTTTTCTCTATGCTTTGTTTCCTCTTCAAGTAGCCCTAGGCACAGACTGTGGAAAAGCACTCTCATTGAAAGGGGTTGCCAAGCTTCCACAAAATAACGAGTTTCCGAAATACCAGCAAATATTTTTTCACCCAATCTTGATAATACGTTTTGGGAATGACAAGTACACAAATCCCACTTGGCTCACCAAATTTTGTTCTTCAAGGTTGAAGCGTTCGTCTACAGTAGCAGTTTTTATATTTAGGTTTCCCTCTGTTCTCTCCTTTATAGATAGATGACTTTGGAACTCTAAAACCAACATGGTTTGTAGTAGCTCTTTGAAACTTGACAAAATAAAGAAGTTCTCAGTTTGGTCTCTGTGGTTTATTTCCTCTTCAAGTAGCCCTAGGCACAGACTGTGGAAAAGCAATTTCATTGAGAGGGGTTGCCAAGCTTCTAAGACATAACGAGTTTCAGAAATACCAGCAAATATTTTTTCCCCCAATCTTGATGATACTTGCTGGTAATGATCAGTACACAAATCCCACTTGGCTCACCAAATTTTGTTTTTCTAGGTTGAAGCGTTCGTCTACAGTAGATGTTTTTATATTTAGGTTTCCCTCCGTTCTCTCCTATATAGATAGATGAATTTAGAACTCTAAATCCAACATGGTTTGTAGTAGCTCTTTGAAACTTGACAAAATAAAGGAGTTCTCAGTTTTGTCTCTATGATTTGTTTCCACTTCATGAGCCCAAAGCAGAGACGGTGGAAAAGCACTTTCATTGAGAGGGGTTGCCAAGCTTCCAATAAATTACGAGTTTGTGAAATACCAGCAAATATTTTTTCACCCAATGTTGATGATACTTGGTGGTAATGATCAGTACACAAATCCCACTTGGCTCACCAAATTTTGTTCTTCTAGGTTGAAGCGTTCGTTTACAGTAGCAGTTTTTATATTTAGGTTTCACTCTGTTCTCTCCTATATAGATAGATGAATTAGGAACTCTAAATCCATCATGGTTTTCAGTAGCTCTTTGAAAGTTGACAAAATAAAGGAGTTCTAAGTTTTGTATCTATGGTTTGTTTCCTCTTCAAGTCGCCCTAGGCACAGACTGTGCAAAAGCATTTTCATTGAGAGGTGTTGCCAAGTTTTGAGAAATAACGAGTTTCCGAAATACCAGCAAAAATTGTTTCACCCAATCTTTATGATACTTGGTGGTAATGATTGGTACACAAATCCCACTTGGCTCACCAAATTTTATTCTTCTAGGTTGAAGCGTTCGTTTACAGTAGCATTTTTAATATTTAAGTTCACTCTGTTCTCTCCTGTTTAGATAGATGAATTTGGAACTCTAAATCCAACATGGTTTGTAGTAGCTCTTTGAAACTTGACAAAATAAAGTAGTTCTGAGTTTTGTCTCTATGATTTGTTTCCACTTCATGTAGCCCAAAGCAGAGACGGTGGAAAAGCACTTTCCTTGAGAGGGGTTGCCAAGCTTCCAATAAATTACGAGTTTCCGAAATACCAGCAAATATTTTTTCATCCAATCTTGATGATACTTGGTGGTAATGATCAGTACACAAATCCCACTTGGCTCACCAAATTTTCTTCTTCTAGGTTGAAGCGTTCGTTTACAGTAGCAGTTTTTATATTTAGGTTTCACTCTGTTCTCTCCTATATAGATAGATGAATTTGGTACGCTAAATCCAACATGGTTTGTAGTAGCTCTTTGAAACTTGACAAAATAAAGGAGTTCTCAGTTTTGTCTCTATGAATTGTTTCCACTTCATGTAGCCCTAAGCAGATACTGTGGAAAAGCACTTTCATTGAACGGGGTTGCCAAGCTTCCAATAAATTACGAGTTTCCGAAATACCAGCAAATATTTTTTCACCCAATGTTGATGATACTTGGAGGTAATGATCAGTACACAAATCCCACTTGGTTCACCAAATTTTGTTCTTCTAGGTAGAAGCGTTCGTCTCCAGTAGCAGTTTTTATATTTAGGTTTCACTCTGTTCTCTCCTACATAGATAGATGAATGGAACTCTAAATCCAACATGGTGTGTAATAGCTCTTTGAATCTTGACAAAGTAAAGGAGTTCTCAGTTTTGTCTCTATGGTTTGTTTCCTCTTCAAGTCGCCCTAGGCACAGACTGTGGAAAACACTTTCATTGAGAGGGGTTGCCAAGCTTCTAAGAATTTACGAGTTTCCGAAATACCAGCAAATATTTTCTCACCCAATCATGATGATACTTGGTGGTAATGATCAGTACACTAATCCCACTTGGCTCACCAAATTTTGTTCTTCTACGTTGAAGCGTTCGTCTACAGTAGCAGTTTTTATATTTAGGTTTCACTCTATTCTCTCCTATATTGATAGATGAATTTGGAACTCTAAATCCAACATGGTTTGTAGTAGCTCTTTGAAACTTGACGAAATAAAGGATTTCTCAGATTTTTCTTTATGGTTTGTTTCCTCTTCAAGTAGTGCTATGCACAGACTGTGGAAAAGCACTTTCATTGAGAAGGGTTGCCACGCTTCTAAGAAATAAGGAGTTTCCGAAATATCAGCAAATATTTTTTCACTGAATCTTGATGATACTTGGTGGTCATGATCGGTACACAAATCCAACTTGACCTACCCAATTTTGTTCTTCTAGGATGAAGCGTTCGTTTACAGTAGCAGTTTATATTTTTAGTTTTCCCTCTGTTCTCTCCTATATAGATATATGAATTTGGAACTCTAAATCCAACATGGTTTGTAGTAGCTCTTTGAAAGTTGACAAAATAAAGGAGTTCTCAGTTTTTTCTCTATGGTTTGTTTCCTCTTCAAGTATCCTTGGCACAGACTGTGGAAAAGCACTTTCATTGAGAGGGGTTGCCAACCTTCTAAAAAATAACGAGTTTCCGAAATACCAGCAAATATTTTCTCACCCAATCATGATGATACTTGGTGGTAATGATCAGTACACAAATCCCACTTGGCTCACCAAATTTTGTTCTTCTACGTTCATGCGTTCGTCTACAGTAGCAGTTTTTATATTTAGGTTTCACTCTATTCTCTCCTATAAAGAAGATGAATTTGGAACTCTAAATCCAAGATGGTTTGTAGTAGCTCTTTGAAACTTGACGAAATAAAGGATTTCTCAGATATTTCTTTATGGTTTGTTTCCTCTTCAAGTAGTCCTATGCACAGACTGTGGAAAAGCACTTTCATTGAGAAGGGTTGCCAAGCTTCTAAAAATTAAGGTGTTTCCGAAATATCAGCAAATATTCTTTAACCGAATCTTGATGATACTTTGTGGTCATGATCGGTACACAAATCGCACTTGACTCACCAAATTTTGTTCTTCTAGGATGAAGCGTTCGTTTACAGTAGCAGTTTATATTTTTAGTTTTCCCTCTGTTCTCTCCTATATAGATATATGAATTTGGAACTCTAATTCCAACATGGTTTGTAGTAGCTCTTTGAAACTTGACAAAATAAAGGAGTTCTCAGTTATGTCTCTATGATTTGTTTCCACTTCATGTAGCCCTAAGCAGAGACTGTGAAAAAGCACTTTCATTGAAAGGGGTTGCCAAGCTTCCAATAAATTACGAGTTTCCGAAATACCAGCAAATATTTTTTCACCCAATCTTGATGATACTTGGTGGTAATGATCTGTACAGAAATCCCACTTGGCTCACCAAATTTTGTTCTTCCAGGTTGAAGCGTTCGTTTACAGTAGCAGTTTGTATTTTTAAGATCCCTCTGTTCTCTCCTATATAGATAGATGAATTTGGAACTCAAAATCCAACATGGTTTGTAGTAGCTCTTTGAAACCTGACGAAATAAAGGATTTCTCAGATTTTTCTTTATGGTTTGTTTCCTCTTCAAGTAGTCCTATGCACAGACTGTGGAAAAGCACTTTCATTGAGAAGGGTTGCCACGTTTCTAAGAAATAAGGAGTTTCCGAAATATCAGCAAATATTTTTTCAATGAATCTTGATGATACTTGGTGGTCATGATCGGTACACAAATCCAACTTGACTCACCAAATTTTGTTCTTCTAAGATGAAGCGTTCGTTTACAGTAGCAGTTTATATTTTTAGTTTTAGCTCTGTTCTCTCCTATATAGATATATGAGTTTGGAACTCTAAAGCCAACATGGTTTGTAGTAGCTCTTTGAAACTTGACAAAATAAAGGAGTTCTCAGTTTTGTCTCTATGATTTGTTTCAACTTCATGTAGCCCTAAGCAGAGACTGTGGATAAGCACTTTCATTGAAAGGGGTTTCCAAGCTCCCAATAAATTACGAGTTTCCGAAATACCAGCAAATATTTTTTCACCCAATGTTGATGATACTTGGTGGTAATGATCAGAACACAAATTCCACTTGGGTCACCAAATTTTGTTCTTCTAGGTTGAAACGTTCGTTTACAGTAGCAGTTTTTATATTTAGGTTTCACTCTGTTCTCTCCTATATAGATAGATGAATTTGTAACTCTAAATCAAACATGGTTTCTAGTAGCTCTTTGAAACTTGTCAAAATAAAGGAGTTCTCAGTTTTGTCTCTATGCTTTCTTTCATCTTCATGTAGCCCTAGGCACAGAGTGTGGAAAAGCATTTTCATTGAGAGGGGTTGCCAAGCTTCTAAGAAAAAACATTTTCGGAAATACCAGCAAATATTTTTTCACCCAATCTTGATGATACTTGGTGGTAATGATCAGTACACAAATCGCCCTTGGCTCACCAAATTTTGTTCTTCTAGTTTGAAGCGTTCGTCTACAGTAGCAGTTTTTATATTTAGGTTTCACTCTGTTCTCTCCTATATTGATAGATGAATTTGGAACTCTAAATCCATCATGGTTTTCAGTAGCTCTTTGAAAGTTGACAAAATAAAGGAGTTCTAAGTTTTGTCTCTATGGTTTGTTTCCTCTTCAAGTCGCCCTAGGCACAGACTGTGGAAAAGTATTTTCATTGAGAGGGGTTGCCAAGTTTTAAGAAATAACGAGTTTCCGAAATAACAGCAAATATTTTTTCACCCAATCTTGAGGATACATGGTGGTAATGATCAGTACACAAATCCCACTTGGCTCACCAAATTTTGTTCTTCTGGGTTGATTCGTTCGTCTCCAGTAGCAGTTTTTATATTTAGGTTTCACTCTGTTCTCTCCTACATAGATAGATGAATGGAACTCTAAATCCAACATGGTGTGTAATAGCTCTTTGATTCTTGACGAAGTAAAGGAGTTCTCAGTTTTGTCTCTATGGTTTGTTTCCTCTTCAAGTCTCCCTAGGCACAGACTGTGGAAAAGCACTTTCATTGAGAGGGGTTGCCAAGCTTCTAAAAAATAACGAGTTTCCGAAATACCAGCAAATATTTTTTCACCCAATGTTGATGATTCTTGGTGGTAATGATCAGTACACAAATACCACTTGGCTCACCAAATTTTGTTCTTCTGGGTTGAAGCGTTCGTCTACACTAGCAGTTTTCATATTTAGGTTACTCTCTGTTTTCTCCTACATAGATAGATGAATTTGGAACTCTAAATCCATCATGGTGTGTAATAGCTGTTTGAAACTTGACAAAGTAAAGGAGTTCTCAGTTTTGTCTCTATGGTTTGTTTCCTCTTCAAGTCGCCCTAGGCACAGACTGTGGAAAAGCACTTTCATTGAGAGGGGTTGCCAAGTTTTAAGAAATAAGGAGTTTCCGAAATATCAGCAAATATTTTTTCACCCAATCTTGAGGATACTTGGTGGTAATGATCAGTACACAAATCCCACTTGGCTCAACAAATTTTGTTCCTCTGGGTTGAAGCGTTCGTCTACAGTAGCAGTTTTGATATTTAGGTTTCACTCTGTTCTCTCCTACATAGATAGATGAATGGAACTATAAATCCAACATGGTGTGTCATAGCTCTTTGAAACTTGACAAAATAAAGGAGTTTCAGTTTTGTCTCTATGGTTTGTTTCCTCTTCAAGTCGCCCTAGGCACAGACTGTGGAAAAGCACTTTCATTGAGAGGGGTTGCCAAGCTTCTAAGAAATAACGATTTTCCGAAATACCAGCAAATATTTTTTCAACCAATGTTCATGATACTTGGTGGTAATGATCAGTACACAAATCCCACTTGGCTCACCAAATTTTGTTCTTCTAGGGAGAAGCGTTCGTCTACAGTAGCAGTTTTTATATTTAGGTTTCACTCTGTTCTCTCCTATATAGATAGATGAATTTGTAACTCTAAATCAAACATGGTTTGTAGTAGCTCTTTGAAACTTGTCAAAATAAAGGAGTTCTCAGTTTTGTCTCTATGCTTTCTTTCATCTTCATGTAGCCCTAGGAACAGAGTGTGGAAAAGCATTTTCATTGAGAGGGGTTGCCAAGCTTCTAAGAAAAAACTATTTTCGGAAATACCAGCAAATATTTTTTCACCCATTCTTGATGATACTTGGTGGTAATGATCAGTACACAAATCGCACTTGGCTCACCAAATTTTGGTCTTCTAGTTTGAAGCGTTCGTCTACAGTAGCAGTTTTTATATTTAGGTTTCACTCTGTTCTCTCCTATATTGATAGATGAATTTGGAACTCTAAATCCACCATGGTTTGTAGTAGCTCTTTGAAACTTGACAAAATAAAGGAGTTCTCAGTTTTTTCTTTATGGTTTTTTTCCTCTTCAAGTATCCTTGGCACAGACTGTGGAAAAGCACTTTCATTGAGAGGGGTTGCCAAGCTTCTAAAAAATAACGAGTTTCCGAAATACCAGCAAATATTTTTTCACCCAATGTTGATGATTCTTGGTGGTAATGATCAGTACACAAATACCACTTGGCTCACCAAATTTTGTTCTTCTACTTTGAAGCTTTCGTCTACAGTAGCAATTTTTATATTTACGTTTCCCTCTGTTCTCTCCTATATAGATATATGAATTTGGAACTCTAAGTCCAACATGGTTTGTAGTAGCTCTTTGAAACTTGAGAAAATAAAGGAGTTCTCATTTTTGTCTCTATGGTTTGTTTCCTCTTCAAGTAGCCCTAGGCACAGACTGTGGAAAAGCAATTTTATTGAAAGGGGTTGGCAAGCTTCTAAGAAATAACGAGTTTCCGAAATACCAGCAAATATTTTTTCACGCAATCTTGATGATACTTGGTCGTAATGATCAGTACACAAGTCCCACTTGGCTCACCAAATTTTGTTCTTCTAGTTTGAAGCGTTCATCTACAGTAGCAGTTTTTATATTTAGGTTTCCCTCTGTTCTCTCCTATATAGATAGATGAATTTGGAACTCTAAATCCAACATGGTTTGTAGTAGCTCTTTGAAACTTGAGAAAATAAAGGAGTTGTCAGTTTTGTCTCTATGGTTTGTTTCCTCTTCAAGTAGCCCTAGGCACAGACAGTGGAAAAGAACTTTCATTGAATGGGGTTGCCAAGCATCTAAGAAATAACTAGTTTCAGAAATACCAGCAAATATTTTTTCACCCAATCTTGATGATACTTGGTGGTAATGATCAGTACACAAATCCCACTTGGCAGAGCAACTTTTGTTCTTCTAGGTTTAAGCGTTCGTCTACAGTAGCAGTTTTTATATTTAGGTTTCACTCTGTACTCTCCTATAAGATAGCTGAATTTGGAACTCTAAATTCAACATGGTTTGTAGTAGCTCTTTGAAACTTGACAAAATAAATTAGTTCTCAGTTTTTTCTCTATGCTTTGTTTCCTCTTCAAGTAGCCCTAGGCACAGACTGTGGAAAAGCACTCTCATTGAAAGGGGTTGCCAAGCTTCCACAAAATAACGAGTTTCCGAAATACCAGCAAATATTTTTTCACCCAATCTTGATAATACGTTTTGGGAATGACAAGTACACAAATCCCACTTGGCTCACCAAATTTTGTTCTTCAAGGTTGAAGCGTTCGTCTACAGTAGCAGTTTTTATATTTAGGTTTCCCTCTGTTCTCTCCTTTATAGATAGATGACTTTGGAACTCTAAAACCAACATGGTTTGTAGTAGCTCTTTGAAACTTGACAAAATAAAGAAGTTCTCAGTTTGGTCTCTGTGGTTTATTTCCTCTTCAAGTAGCCCTAGGCACAGACTGTGGAAAAGCAATTTCATTGAGAGGGGTTGCCAAGCTTCTAAGACATAACGAGTTTCAGAAATACCAGCAAATATTTTTTCCCCCAATCTTGATGATACTTGCTGGTAATGATCAGTACACAAATCCCACTTGGCTCACCAAATTTTGTTTTTCTAGGTTGAAGCGTTCGTCTACAGTAGATGTTTTTATATTTAGGTTTCCCTCCGTTCTCTCCTATATAGATAGATGAATTTAGAACTCTAAATCCAACATGGTTTGTAGTAGCTCTTTGAAACTTGACAAAATAAAGGAGTTCTCAGTTTTGTCTCTATGATTTGTTTCCACTTCATGAGCCCAAAGCAGAGACGGTGGAAAAGCACTTTCATTGAGAGGGGTTGCCAAGCTTCCAATAAATTACGAGTTTGTGAAATACCAGCAAATATTTTTTCACCCAATGTTGATGATACTTGGTGGTAATGATCAGTACACAAATCCCACTTGGCTCACCAAATTTTGTTCTTCTAGGTTGAAGCGTTCGTTTACAGTAGCAGTTTTTATATTTAGGTTTCACTCTGTTCTCTCCTATATAGATAGATGAATTAGGAACTCTAAATCCATCATGGTTTTCAGTAGCTCTTTGAAAGTTGACAAAATAAAGGAGTTCTAAGTTTTGTATCTATGGTTTGTTTCCTCTTCAAGTCGCCCTAGGCACAGACTGTGCAAAAGCATTTTCATTGAGAGGTGTTGCCAAGTTTTGAGAAATAACGAGTTTCCGAAATACCAGCAAAAATTGTTTCACCCAATCTTTATGATACTTGGTGGTAATGATTGGTACACAAATCCCACTTGGCTCACCAAATTTTATTCTTCTAGGTTGAAGCGTTCGTTTACAGTAGCATTTTTAATATTTAAGTTCACTCTGTTCTCTCCTGTTTAGATAGATGAATTTGGAACTCTAAATCCAACATGGTTTGTAGTAGCTCTTTGAAACTTGACAAAATAAAGTAGTTCTGAGTTTTGTCTCTATGATTTGTTTCCACTTCATGTAGCCCAAAGCAGAGACGGTGGAAAAGCACTTTCCTTGAGAGGGGTTGCCAAGCTTCCAATAAATTACGAGTTTCCGAAATACCAGCAAATATTTTTTCATCCAATCTTGATGATACTTGGTGGTAATGATCAGTACACAAATCCCACTTGGCTCACCAAATTTTCTTCTTCTAGGTTGAAGCGTTCGTTTACAGTAGCAGTTTTTATATTTAGGTTTCACTCTGTTCTCTCCTATATAGATAGATGAATTTGGTACGCTAAATCCAACATGGTTTGTAGTAGCTCTTTGAAACTTGACAAAATAAAGGAGTTCTCAGTTTTGTCTCTATGAATTGTTTCCACTTCATGTAGCCCTAAGCAGATACTGTGGAAAAGCACTTTCATTGAACGGGGTTGCCAAGCTTCCAATAAATTACGAGTTTCCGAAATACCAGCAAATATTTTTTCACCCAATGTTGATGATACTTGGAGGTAATGATCAGTACACAAATCCCACTTGGTTCACCAAATTTTGTTCTTCTAGGTAGAAGCGTTCGTCTCCAGTAGCAGTTTTTATATTTAGGTTTCACTCTGTTCTCTCCTACATAGATAGATGAATGGAACTCTAAATCCAACATGGTGTGTAATAGCTCTTTGAATCTTGACAAAGTAAAGGAGTTCTCAGTTTTGTCTCTATGGTTTGTTTCCTCTTCAAGTCGCCCTAGGCACAGACTGTGGAAAACACTTTCATTGAGAGGGGTTGCCAAGCTTCTAAGAATTTACGAGTTTCCGAAATACCAGCAAATATTTTCTCACCCAATCATGATGATACTTGGTGGTAATGATCAGTACACTAATCCCACTTGGCTCACCAAATTTTGTTCTTCTACGTTGAAGCGTTCGTCTACAGTAGCAGTTTTTATATTTAGGTTTCACTCTATTCTCTCCTATATTGATAGATGAATTTGGAACTCTAAATCCAACATGGTTTGTAGTAGCTCTTTGAAACTTGACGAAATAAAGGATTTCTCAGATTTTTCTTTATGGTTTGTTTCCTCTTCAAGTAGTGCTATGCACAGACTGTGGAAAAGCACTTTCATTGAGAAGGGTTGCCACGCTTCTAAGAAATAAGGAGTTTCCGAAATATCAGCAAATATTTTTTCACTGAATCTTGATGATACTTGGTGGTCATGATCGGTACACAAATCCAACTTGACCTACCCAATTTTGTTCTTCTAGGATGAAGCGTTCGTTTACAGTAGCAGTTTATATTTTTAGTTTTCCCTCTGTTCTCTCCTATATAGATATATGAATTTGGAACTCTAAATCCAACATGGTTTGTAGTAGCTCTTTGAAAGTTGACAAAATAAAGGAGTTCTCAGTTTTTTCTCTATGGTTTGTTTCCTCTTCAAGTATCCTTGGCACAGACTGTGGAAAAGCACTTTCATTGAGAGGGGTTGCCAACCTTCTAAAAAATAACGAGTTTCCGAAATACCAGCAAATATTTTCTCACCCAATCATGATGATACTTGGTGGTAATGATCAGTACACAAATCCCACTTGGCTCACCAAATTTTGTTCTTCTACGTTCATGCGTTCGTCTACAGTAGCAGTTTTTATATTTAGGTTTCACTCTATTCTCTCCTATAAAGAAGATGAATTTGGAACTCTAAATCCAAGATGGTTTGTAGTAGCTCTTTGAAACTTGACGAAATAAAGGATTTCTCAGATATTTCTTTATGGTTTGTTTCCTCTTCAAGTAGTCCTATGCACAGACTGTGGAAAAGCACTTTCATTGAGAAGGGTTGCCAAGCTTCTAAAAATTAAGGTGTTTCCGAAATATCAGCAAATATTCTTTAACCGAATCTTGATGATACTTTGTGGTCATGATCGGTACACAAATCGCACTTGACTCACCAAATTTTGTTCTTCTAGGATGAAGCGTTCGTTTACAGTAGCAGTTTATATTTTTAGTTTTCCCTCTGTTCTCTCCTATATAGATATATGAATTTGGAACTCTAATTCCAACATGGTTTGTAGTAGCTCTTTGAAACTTGACAAAATAAAGGAGTTCTCAGTTATGTCTCTATGATTTGTTTCCACTTCATGTAGCCCTAAGCAGAGACTGTGAAAAAGCACTTTCATTGAAAGGGGTTGCCAAGCTTCCAATAAATTACGAGTTTCCGAAATACCAGCAAATATTTTTTCACCCAATCTTGATGATACTTGGTGGTAATGATCTGTACAGAAATCCCACTTGGCTCACCAAATTTTGTTCTTCCAGGTTGAAGCGTTCGTTTACAGTAGCAGTTTGTATTTTTAAGATCCCTCTGTTCTCTCCTATATAGATAGATGAATTTGGAACTCAAAATCCAACATGGTTTGTAGTAGCTCTTTGAAACCTGACGAAATAAAGGATTTCTCAGATTTTTCTTTATGGTTTGTTTCCTCTTCAAGTAGTCCTATGCACAGACTGTGGAAAAGCACTTTCATTGAGAAGGGTTGCCACGTTTCTAAGAAATAAGGAGTTTCCGAAATATCAGCAAATATTTTTTCAATGAATCTTGATGATACTTGGTGGTCATGATCGGTACACAAATCCAACTTGACTCACCAAATTTTGTTCTTCTAAGATGAAGCGTTCGTTTACAGTAGCAGTTTATATTTTTAGTTTTAGCTCTGTTCTCTCCTATATAGATATATGAGTTTGGAACTCTAAAGCCAACATGGTTTGTAGTAGCTCTTTGAAACTTGACAAAATAAAGGAGTTCTCAGTTTTGTCTCTATGATTTGTTTCAACTTCATGTAGCCCTAAGCAGAGACTGTGGATAAGCACTTTCATTGAAAGGGGTTTCCAAGCTCCCAATAAATTACGAGTTTCCGAAATACCAGCAAATATTTTTTCACCCAATGTTGATGATACTTGGTGGTAATGATCAGAACACAAATTCCACTTGGGTCACCAAATTTTGTTCTTCTAGGTTGAAACGTTCGTTTACAGTAGCAGTTTTTATATTTAGGTTTCACTCTGTTCTCTCCTATATAGATAGATGAATTTGTAACTCTAAATCAAACATGGTTTCTAGTAGCTCTTTGAAACTTGTCAAAATAAAGGAGTTCTCAGTTTTGTCTCTATGCTTTCTTTCATCTTCATGTAGCCCTAGGCACAGAGTGTGGAAAAGCATTTTCATTGAGAGGGGTTGCCAAGCTTCTAAGAAAAAACATTTTCGGAAATACCAGCAAATATTTTTTCACCCAATCTTGATGATACTTGGTGGTAATGATCAGTACACAAATCGCCCTTGGCTCACCAAATTTTGTTCTTCTAGTTTGAAGCGTTCGTCTACAGTAGCAGTTTTTATATTTAGGTTTCACTCTGTTCTCTCCTATATTGATAGATGAATTTGGAACTCTAAATCCATCATGGTTTTCAGTAGCTCTTTGAAAGTTGACAAAATAAAGGAGTTCTAAGTTTTGTCTCTATGGTTTGTTTCCTCTTCAAGTCGCCCTAGGCACAGACTGTGGAAAAGTATTTTCATTGAGAGGGGTTGCCAAGTTTTAAGAAATAACGAGTTTCCGAAATAACAGCAAATATTTTTTCACCCAATCTTGAGGATACATGGTGGTAATGATCAGTACACAAATCCCACTTGGCTCACCAAATTTTGTTCTTCTGGGTTGATTCGTTCGTCTCCAGTAGCAGTTTTTATATTTAGGTTTCACTCTGTTCTCTCCTACATAGATAGATGAATGGAACTCTAAATCCAACATGGTGTGTAATAGCTCTTTGATTCTTGACGAAGTAAAGGAGTTCTCAGTTTTGTCTCTATGGTTTGTTTCCTCTTCAAGTCTCCCTAGGCACAGACTGTGGAAAAGCACTTTCATTGAGAGGGGTTGCCAAGCTTCTAAAAAATAACGAGTTTCCGAAATACCAGCAAATATTTTTTCACCCAATGTTGATGATTCTTGGTGGTAATGATCAGTACACAAATACCACTTGGCTCACCAAATTTTGTTCTTCTGGGTTGAAGCGTTCGTCTACACTAGCAGTTTTCATATTTAGGTTACTCTCTGTTTTCTCCTACATAGATAGATGAATTTGGAACTCTAAATCCATCATGGTGTGTAATAGCTGTTTGAAACTTGACAAAGTAAAGGAGTTCTCAGTTTTGTCTCTATGGTTTGTTTCCTCTTCAAGTCGCCCTAGGCACAGACTGTGGAAAAGCACTTTCATTGAGAGGGGTTGCCAAGTTTTAAGAAATAAGGAGTTTCCGAAATATCAGCAAATATTTTTTCACCCAATCTTGAGGATACTTGGTGGTAATGATCAGTACACAAATCCCACTTGGCTCAACAAATTTTGTTCCTCTGGGTTGAAGCGTTCGTCTACAGTAGCAGTTTTGATATTTAGGTTTCACTCTGTTCTCTCCTACATAGATAGATGAATGGAACTATAAATCCAACATGGTGTGTCATAGCTCTTTGAAACTTGACAAAATAAAGGAGTTTCAGTTTTGTCTCTATGGTTTGTTTCCTCTTCAAGTCGCCCTAGGCACAGACTGTGGAAAAGCACTTTCATTGAGAGGGGTTGCCAAGCTTCTAAGAAATAACGATTTTCCGAAATACCAGCAAATATTTTTTCACCCAATGTTCATGATACTTGGTGGTAATGATCAGTACACAAATCCCACTTGGCTCACCAAATTTTGTTCTTCTAGGGAGAAGCGTTCGTCTACAGTAGCAGTTTTTATATTTAGGTTTCACTCTGTTCTCTCCTATATAGATAGATGAATTTGTAACTCTAAATCAAACATGGTTTGTAGTAGCTCTTTGAAACTTGTCAAAATAAAGGAGTTCTCAGTTTTGTCTCTATGCTTTCTTTCATCTTCATGTAGCCCTAGGAACAGAGTGTGGAAAAGCATTTTCATTGAGAGGGGTTGCCAAGCTTCTAAGAAAAAACTATTTTCGGAAATACCAGCAAATATTTTTTCACCCATTCTTGATGATACTTGGTGGTAATGATCAGTACACAAATCGCACTTGGCTCACCAAATTTTGGTCTTCTAGTTTGAAGCGTTCGTCTACAGTAGCAGTTTTTATATTTAGGTTTCACTCTGTTCTCTCCTATATTGATAGATGAATTTGGAACTCTAAATCCACCATGGTTTGTAGTAGCTCTTTGAAACTTGACAAAATAAAGGAGTTCTCAGTTTTTTCTTTATGGTTTTTTTCCTCTTCAAGTATCCTTGGCACAGACTGTGGAAAAGCACTTTCATTGAGAGGGGTTGCCAAGCTTCTAAAAAATAACGAGTTTCCGAAATACCAGCAAATATTTTTTCACCCAATGTTGATGATTCTTGGTGGTAATGATCAGTACACAAATACCACTTGGCTCACCAAATTTTGTTCTTCTACTTTGAAGCTTTCGTCTACAGTAGCAATTTTTATATTTACGTTTCCCTCTGTTCTCTCCTATATAGATATATGAATTTGGAACTCTAAGTCCAACATGGTTTGTAGTAGCTCTTTGAAACTTGAGAAAATAAAGGAGTTCTCATTTTTGTCTCTATGGTTTGTTTCCTCTTCAAGTAGCCCTAGGCACAGACTGTGGAAAAGCAATTTTATTGAAAGGGGTTGGCAAGCTTCTAAGAAATAACGAGTTTCCGAAATACCAGCAAATATTTTTTCACGCAATCTTGATGATACTTGGTCGTAATGATCAGTACACAAGTCCCACTTGGCTCACCAAATTTTGTTCTTCTAGTTTGAAGCGTTCATCTACAGTAGCAGTTTTTATATTTAGGTTTCCCTCTGTTCTCTCCTATATAGATAGATGAATTTGGAACTCTAAATCCAACATGGTTTGTAGTAGCTCTTTGAAACTTGAGAAAATAAAGGAGTTGTCAGTTTTGTCTCTATGGTTTGTTTCCTCTTCAAGTAGCCCTAGGCACAGACAGTGGAAAAGAACTTTCATTGAATGGGGTTGCCAAGCATCTAAGAAATAACTAGTTTCAGAAATACCAGCAAATATTTTTTCACCCAATCTTGATGATACTTGGTGGTAATGATCAGTACACAAATCCCACTTGGCAGAGCAACTTTTGTTCTTCTAGGTTTAAGCGTTCGTCTACAGTAGCAGTTTTTATATTTAGGTTTCACTCTGTACTCTCCTATAAGATAGCTGAATTTGGAACTCTAAATTCAACATGGTTTGTAGTAGCTCTTTGAAACTTGACAAAATAAATTAGTTCTCAGTTTTTTCTCTATGCTTTGTTTCCTCTTCAAGTAGCCCTAGGCACAGACTGTGGAAAAGCACTCTCATTGAAAGGGGTTGCCAAGCTTCCACAAAATAACGAGTTTCCGAAATACCAGCAAATATTTTTTCACCCAATCTTGATAATACGTTTTGGGAATGACAAGTACACAAATCCCACTTGGCTCACCAAATTTTGTTCTTCAAGGTTGAAGCGTTCGTCTACAGTAGCAGTTTTTATATTTAGGTTTCCCTCTGTTCTCTCCTTTATAGATAGATGACTTTGGAACTCTAAAACCAACATGGTTTGTAGTAGCTCTTTGAAACTTGACAAAATAAAGAAGTTCTCAGTTTGGTCTCTGTGGTTTATTTCCTCTTCAAGTAGCCCTAGGCACAGACTGTGGAAAAGCAATTTCATTGAGAGGGGTTGCCAAGCTTCTAAGACATAACGAGTTTCAGAAATACCAGCAAATATTTTTTCCCCCAATCTTGATGATACTTGCTGGTAATGATCAGTACACAAATCCCACTTGGCTCACCAAATTTTGTTTTTCTAGGTTGAAGCGTTCGTCTACAGTAGATGTTTTTATATTTAGGTTTCCCTCCGTTCTCTCCTATATAGATAGATGAATTTGGAACTCTAAATTCAACATGGTTTCTAGTAGCTCTTTGAAACTTGACAAAATAAAGTAGTTCTCAGTTTTGTCTCTATGGTTTGTTTCCTCTTCAAGTAGCCCTAGGCACAGACTGTGGAAAAGCACTTTCAATGAAAGGGGTTGCCTAGCTTCCAAGAAATTACGAGTTTATGAAATACCAGCAAATATTTTTTTCACCCAATCTTGATGATACGTGGTGGTAATGACCAGTACACAAATGCCACTTGGCTCACCAAATTTTGTTCTTCTAGGTTGAAGCGTTCGTCCACAGTAGCAGTTTTTATATTTAGGTTTCACTCCGTTCTCTCCTATATAGATAGAAGAATTTGGAACTCTAAATCCAACATGGTTTGTAGTAGCTCTTTGAAAATTGACAAAATAAAGTAGTTCTCAGTTTTGTCTCTATGGTTTGTTTAATCTTCAAGGAGCTTTAGGCACAGAGTGTGGAAAAGCACTTTCACTGAGAGGGGTTGCAAAGCTTCTAAGTAATAACTATTTTCCGAACTACCAGCAAATATTTTTTCACCCAAACTTGATGATACTTGGTGGTAATGATCAGTATACAAATCCCACTTGGCTCACCAAGTTTTGTTCTTCTAGGTTTAAGCTTTCGTCTACAGTAGCAGTTTTTATATTTAGGTTTCCCTCTGTTCTCTCATATATAGATAGATGAATTTGGAACTCTAAATCCAACATGGTTTGTAGTAGCTCTTTGAAACTTGACAAAATAAAGGAGTTCTCAGTTCTGTCTCTATGGTTTGTTTCCTCTTCAAGTAGCCCTAGGCACAGACTGTGGATAATCACTTTAATTTAGAGAAGTTGCCAAGCTTATAAGAAATAACAAGTTTCAGAAATACCATCAAATATTTTTTCACCCTATTTGATTATACTTGGTGGTAATGATCAGTACACAAATCCCACTTGGCTCACCAATTTTGTTTTTCTAGGTTGAAGCGTTCGTCTACAGTAGCAGTTTTTATATTTAGGTTTCGCTCTGTTCTCTCCTATATAGATAGATGAATTTGGAACTCTAAATCCAACATGGTTTTTAGCAGCTCTTTGAAACTTGACAAAATAAAGGAGTTCTCCGTTTTGTCTATATGGTTTGTTTCCTCTTCAAGTAGGCCTAGGCACAGACTGTGGAAAAGCACTTTCATTGAAAGGGGTTGCCAAGCTTCCAAGAAATTACGAGTTTATGAAATACCAGCAAATATTTTTTCACCCAATCTTGATGATACGTGGTGGTAATGACCAGTACACAAATCCCACTTGGCTCAGCAAATTTTGTTTTTCTGGGTTGAAGCGTTCGTCTACACTAGCAGTTTTTATATTTAGGTTACTCTCTGTTCTCTCCTACATAGATAGATAAATTTGGAACTCTAAATCCATCATGGTGTGTAATAGATGTTTGAAACTTGACAAAGTAAAGGAGTTCTCAGTTTTGTCTCTATGGTTTGTTTCCTCTTCAAGTCGCCCTAGGCACAGACTGTGGAAAAGCACTTTCATTGAGAGGGGTTGCCAAGTTTTTAAGAAATAACGAGTTTCCGAAATACCAGCAAAAATTTTTTCACCCAATCTTTATGATACTTGGTGGTAATGATCGGTACACAAATCCCACTTGGCTCACCAAATTTTATTCTTCTAGGTTGAAGCGTTCGTTTACAGTAGCATTTTTAATATTTAGGTTCACCCTGTTCTCTCCTATATAGATAGATGAATTTGGAACTCTAAATCCAACATGGTTTGTAGTAGCTCTTTGAAACTTGACAAAATAAAGGAGTTCTCAGTTTTGTCTCTATGATTTGTTTCCACTTCATGAGCCCAAATCAGAGACGGTGGAAAAGCACTTTCATTGAGAGGGGTTGCCAAGCTTCCAATAAATTACGAGTTTGTGAAATACCAGCAAATATTTTTTCACCCAATGTTGATGATACTTGGTGGTAATGATCAGTACACAAATCCCACTTGGCTCACCAAATTTTGTTCTTCTAGGTTGAAGCGTTCGTTTACAGTAGCAGTTTTTATATTTAGGTTTCACTCTGTTCTCTCCTATATAGATAGATGAATTAGGAACTCTAAATCCATCATGGTTTTCAGTAGCTCTTTGAAAGTTGACAAAATAAAGGAGTTCTAAGTTTTGTATCTATGGTTTGTTTCCTCTTCAAGTCGCCCTAGGCACAGACTGTGCAAAAGCATTTTCATTGAGAGGTGTTGCCAAGTTTTGAGAAATAACGAGTTTCCGAAATACCAGCAAAAATTGTTTCACCCAATCTTTATGATACTTGGTGGTAATGATTGGTACACAAATCCCACTTGGCTCACCAAATTTTATTCTTCTAGGTTGAAGCGTTCGTTTACAGTAGCATTTTTAATATTTAAGTTCACTCTGTTCTCTCCTGTTTAGATAGATGAATTTGGAACTCTAAATCCAACATGGTTTGTAGTAGCTCTTTGAAACTTGACAAAATAAAGTAGTTCTGAGTTTTGTCTCTATGATTTGTTTCCACTTCATGTAGCCCAAAGCAGAGACGGTGGAAAAGCACTTTCCTTGAGAGGGGTTGCCAAGCTTCCAATAAATTACGAGTTTGTGAAATACCAGCAAATATTTTTTCACCCAATGTTGATGATACTTGGTGGTAATGATCAGTACACAAATCCCACTTGGCTCACCAAATTTTGTTCTTCTAGGTTGAAGCGTTCGCTTACAGTAGCATTTTTTATATTTGGGTTTCACTCTGTTCTCTCCTATATAGATAGATGAATTAGGAACTCTAAATCCATCATGGTTTTCAGTAGCTCTTTGAAAGTTGACAAAATAAAGGAGTTCTAAGTTTTGTCTCTATGGTTTGTTTCCTCTTCAAGTCGCCCTAGGCACAGACTGTGGAAAAGCATTTTCATTGAGAGGGATTGCCAAGTTTTAAGAAATAACGATTTTCCGAAATAACAGCAAATATTTTTTCACCCAATCTTGAGGATACATGGTGGTAATGATCAGTACACAAATTTCACTAGGCTCACCAAATTTTGTTCTTCTGGGTTGATTCATTCGTCTCCAGTAGCAGTTTTTATATTTAGGTTTCACTCTGTTCTCTCCTACATAGATAGATGAATGGAACTCTAAATCCAACATGGTGTGTAATAGCTCTTTGAATCTTGACAAAGTAAAGGAGTTCTCAGTTTTGTCTCTATGGTTTGTTTCCTCTTCAAGTCGCCCTAGGCACAGACTGTGGAAAACACTTTCATTGAGAGGGGTTGCCAAGCTTCTAAGAATTTACGAGTTTCCGAAATACCAGCAAATATTTTCTCACCCAATCATGATGATACTTGGTGGTAATGATCAGTACACTAATCCCACTTGGCTCACCAAATTTTGTTCTTCTACGTTGAAGCGTTCGTCTACAGTAGCAGTTTTTATATTTAGGTTTCACTCTATTCTCTCCTATATTGATAGATGAATTTGGAACTCTAAATCCAACATGGTTTGTAGTAGCTCTTTGAAACTTGACGAAATAAAGGATTTCTCAGATTTTTCTTTATGGTTTGTTTCCTCTTCAAGTAGTCCTATGCACAGACTGTGGAAAAGCACTTTCATTGAGAAGGGTTGCCACGCTTCTAAGAAATAAGGAGTTTCCGAAATATCAGCAAATATTTTTTCACTGAATCTTGATGATACTTGGTGGTCATGATCGGTACACAAATCCAACTTGACCTACCCAATTTTGTTCTTCTAGGATGAAGCGTTCGTTTACAGTAGCAGTTTATATTTTTAGTTTTCCCTCTGTTCTCTCCTATATAGATATATGAATTTGGAACTCTAAATCCAACATGGTTTGTAGTAGCTCTTTGAAAGTTGACAAAATAAAGGAATTCTCAGTTTTTTCTCTATGGTTTGTTTCCTCTTCAAGTATCCTTGGCACAGACTGTGGAAAAGCACTTTCATTGAGAGGGGTTGCCAACCTTCTAAAAAATAACGAGTTTCCGAAATACCAGCAAATATTTTCTCACCCAATCATGATGATACTTGGTGGTAATGATCAGTACACAAATCCCACTTGGCTCACCAAATTTTGTTCTTCTACGTTCATGCGTTCGTCTACAGTAGCAGTTTTTATATTTAGGTTTCACTCTATTCTCTCCTATAAAGAAGATGAATTTGGAACTCTAAATCCAAGATGGTTTGTAGTAGCTCTTTGAAACTTGACGAAATAAAGGATTTCTCAGATATTTCTTTATGGTTTGTTTCCTCTTCAAGTAGTCCTATGCACAGACTGTGGAAAAGCACTTTCATTGAGAAGGGTTGCCAAGCTTCTAAAAATTAAGGTGTTTCCGAAATATCAGCAAATATTCTTTAACCGAATCTTGATGATACTTTGTGGTCATGATCGGTACACAAATCGCACTTGACTCACCAAATTTTGTTCTTCTAGGATGAAGCGTTCGTTTACAGTAGCAGTTTATATTTTTAGTTTTCCCTCTGTTCTCTCCTATATAGATATATGAATTTGGAACTCTAATTCCAACATGGTTTGTAGTAGCTCTTTGAAACTTGACAAAATAAAGGAGTTCTCAGTTATGTCTCTATGATTTGTTTCCACTTCATGTAGCCCTAAGCAGAGACTGTGAAAAAGCACTTTCATTGAAAGGGGTTGCCAAGCTTCCAATAAATTACGAGTTTCCGAAATACCAGCAAATATTTTTTCACCCAATCTTGATGATACTTGGTGGTAATGATCTGTACAGAAATCCCACTTGGCTCACCAAATTTTGTTCTTCCAGGTTGAAGCGTTCGTTTACAGTAGCAGTTTGTATTTTTAAGATCCCTCTGTTCTCTCCTATATAGATAGATGAATTTGGAACTCAAAATCCAACATGGTTTGTAGTAGCTCTTTGAAACCTGACGAAATAAAGGATTTCTCAGATTTTTCTTTATGGTTTGTTTCCTCTTCAAGTAGTCCTATGCACAGACTGTGGAAAAGCACTTTCATTGAGAAGGGTTGCCACGTTTCTAAGAAATAAGGAGTTTCCGAAATATCAGCAAATATTTTTTCAATGAATCTTGATGATACTTGGTGGTCATGATCGGTACACAAATCCAACTTGACTCACCAAATTTTGTTCTTCTAAGATGAAGCGTTCGTTTACAGTAGCAGTTTATATTTTTAGTTTTAGCTCTGTTCTCTCCTATATAGATATATGAGTTTGGAACTCTAAAGCCAACATGGTTTGTAGTAGCTCTTTGAAACTTGACAAAATAAAGGAGTTCTCAGTTTTGTCTCTATGATTTGTTTCAACTTCATGTAGCCCTAAGCAGAGACTGTGGATAAGCACTTTCATTGAAAGGGGTTTCCAAGCTCCCAATAAATTACGAGTTTCCGAAATACCAGCAAATATTTTTTCACCCAATGTTGATGATACTTGGTGGTAATGATCAGAACACAAATTCCACTTGGGTCACCAAATTTTGTTCTTCTAGGTTGAAACGTTCGTTTACAGTAGCAGTTTTTATATTTAGGTTTCACTCTGTTCTCTCCTATATAGATAGATGAATTTGTAACTCTAAATCAAACATGGTTTCTAGTAGCTCTTTGAAACTTGTCAAAATAAAGGAGTTCTCAGTTTTGTCTCTATGCTTTCTTTCATCTTCATGTAGCCCTAGGCACAGAGTGTGGAAAAGCATTTTCATTGAGAGGGGTTGCCAAGCTTCTAAGAAAAAATATTTTCGGAAATACCAGCAAATATTTTTTCACCCAATCTTGATGATACTTGGTGGTAATGATCAGTACACAAATCGCCCTTGGCTCACCAAATTTTGTTCTTCTAGTTTGAAGCGTTCGTCTACAGTAGCAGTTTTTATATTTAGGTTTCACTCTGTTCTCTCCTATATTGATAGATGAATTTGGAACTCTAAATCCATCATGGTTTTCAGTAGCTCTTTGAAAGTTGACAAAATAAAGGAGTTCTAAGTTTTGTCTCTATGGTTTGTTTCCTCTTCAAGTCGCCCTAGGCACAGACTGTGGAAAAGTATTTTCATTGAGAGGGGTTGCCAAGTTTTAAGAAATAACGAGTTTCCGAAATAACAGCAAATATTTTTTCACCCAATCTTGAGGATACATGGTGGTAATGATCAGTACACAAATCCCACTTGGCTCACCAAATTTTGTTCTTCTGGGTTGATTCGTTCGTCTCCAGTAGCAGTTTTTATATTTAGGTTTCACTCTGTTCTCTCCTACATAGATAGATGAATGGAACTCTAAATCCAACATGGTGTGTAATAGCTCTTTGATTCTTGACGAAGTAAAGGAGTTCTCAGTTTTGTCTCTATGGTTTGTTTCCTCTTCAAGTCTCCCTAGGCACAGACTGTGGAAAAGCACTTTCATTGAGAGGGGTTGCCAAGCTTCTAAAAAATAACGAGTTTCCGAAATACCAGCAAATATTTTTTCACCCAATGTTGATGATTCTTGGTGGTAATGATCAGTACACAAATACCACTTGGCTCACCAAATTTTGTTCTTCTGGGTTGAAGCGTTCGTCTACACTAGCAGTTTTCATATTTAGGTTACTCTCTGTTTTCTCCTACATAGATAGATGAATTTGGAACTCTAAATCCATCATGGTGTGTAATAGCTGTTTGAAACTTGACAAAGTAAAGGAGTTCTCAGTTTTGTCTCTATGGTTTGTTTCCTCTTCAAGTCGCCCTAGGCACAGACTGTGGAAAAGCACTTTCATTGAGAGGGGTTGCCAAGTTTTAAGAAATAAGGAGTTTCCGAAATATCAGCAAATATTTTTTCACCCAATCTTGAGGATACTTGGTGGTAATGATCAGTACACAAATCCCACTTGGCTCAACAAATTTTGTTCCTCTGGGTTGAAGCGTTCGTCTACAGTAGCAGTTTTGATATTTAGGTTTCACTCTGTTCTCTCCTACATAGATAGATGAATGGAACTATAAATCCAACATGGTGTGTCATAGCTCTTTGAAACTTGACAAAATAAAGGAGTTTCAGTTTTGTCTCTATGGTTTGTTTCCTCTTCAAGTCGCCCTAGGCACAGACTGTGGAAAAGCACTTTCATTGAGAGGGGTTGCCAAGCTTCTAAGAAATAACGATTTTCCGAAATACCAGCAAATATTTTTTCACCCAATGTTCATGATACTTGGTGGTAATGATCAGTACACAAATCCCACTTGGCTCACCAAATTTTGTTCTTCTAGGGAGAAGCGTTCGTCTACAGTAGCAGTTTTTATATTTAGGTTTCACTCTGTTCTCTCCTATATAGATAGATGAATTTGTAACTCTAAATCAAACATGGTTTGTAGTAGCTCTTTGAAACTTGTCAAAATAAAGGAGTTCTCAGTTTTGTCTCTATGCTTTCTTTCATCTTCATGTAGCCCTAGGAACAGAGTGTGGAAAAGCATTTTCATTGAGAGGGGTTGCCAAGCTTCTAAGAAAAAACTATTTTCGGAAATACCAGCAAATATTTTTTCACCCATTCTTGATGATACTTGGTGGTAATGATCAGTACACAAATCGCACTTGGCTCACCAAATTTTGGTCTTCTAGTTTGAAGCGTTCGTCTACAGTAGCAGTTTTTATATTTAGGTTTCACTCTGTTCTCTCCTATATTGATAGATGAATTTGGAACTCTAAATCCACCATGGTTTGTAGTAGCTCTTTGAAACTTGACAAAATAAAGGAGTTCTCAGTTTTTTCTCTATGGTTTTTTTCCTCTTCAAGTATCCTTGGCACAGACTGTGGAAAAGCACTTTCATTGAGAGGGGTTGCCAAGCTTCTAAAAAATAACGAGTTTCCGAAATACCAGCAAATATTTTTTCACGCAATCTTGATGATACTTGGTCGTAATGATCAGTACACAAGTCCCACTTGGCTCACCAAATTTTGTTCTTCTAGTTTGAAGCGTTCATCTACAGTAGCAGTTTTTATATTTAGGTTTCCCTCTGTTCTCTCCTATATAGATAGATGAATTTGGAACTCTAAATCCAACATGGTTTGTAGTAGCTCTTTGAAACTTGAGAAAATAAAGGAGTTGTCAGTTTTGTCTCTATGGTTTGTTTCCTCTTCAAGTAGCCCTAGGCACAGACAGTGGAAAAGAACTTTCATTGAATGGGGTTGCCAAGCATCTAAGAAATAACTAGTTTCAGAAATACCAGCAAATATTTTTTCACCCAATCTTGATGATACTTGGTGGTAATGATCAGTACACAAATCCCACTTGGCAGAGCAACTTTTGTTCTTCTAGGTTTAAGCGTTCGTCTACAGTAGCAGTTTTTATATTTAGGTTTCACTCTGTACTCTCCTATAAGATAGCTGAATTTGGAACTCTAAATTCAACATGGTTTGTAGTAGCTCTTTGAAACTTGACAAAATAAATTAGTTCTCAGTTTTTTCTCTATGCTTTGTTTCCTCTTCAAGTAGCCCTAGGCACAGACTGTGGAAAAGCACTCTCATTGAAAGGGGTTGCCAAGCTTCCACAAAATAACGAGTTTCCGAAATACCAGCAAATATTTTTTCACCCAATCTTGATAATACGTTTTGGGAATGACAAGTACACAAATCCCACTTGGCTCACCAAATTTTGTTCTTCAAGGTTGAAGCGTTCGTCTACAGTAGCAGTTTTTATATTTAGGTTTCCCTCTGTTCTCTCCTTTATAGATAGATGACTTTGGAACTCTAAAACCAACATGGTTTGTAGTAGCTCTTTGAAACTTGACAAAATAAAGAAGTTCTCAGTTTGGTCTCTGTGGTTTATTTCCTCTTCAAGTAGCCCTAGGCACAGACTGTGGAAACGCAATTTCATTGAGAGGGGTTGCCAAGCTTCTAAGACATAACGAGTTTCAGAAATACCAGCAAATATTTTTTCCCCCAATCTTGATGATACTTGCTGGTAATGATCAGTACACAAATCCCACTTGGCTCACCAAATTTTGTTTTTCTAGGTTGAAGCGTTCGTCTACAGTAGATGTTTTTATATTTAGGTTTCCCTCCGTTCTCTCCTATATAGATAGATGAATTTGGAACTCTAAATTCAACATGGTTTGTAGTAGCTCTTTGAAACTTGACAAAATAAAGTAGTTCTCATTTTTGTCTCTATGGTTTGTTTCCTCTTCAAGTAGCCCTAGGCACAGACTGTGGAAAAGCACTTTCAATGAAAGGGGTTGCCTAGCTTCCAAGAAATTACGAGTTTATGAAATACCAGCAAATATTTTTTTCACCCAATCTTGATGATACGTGGTGGTAATGACCAGTACACAAATGCCACTTGGCTCACCAAATTTTGTTCTTCTAGGTTGAAGCGTTCGTCCACAGTAGCAGTTTTTATATTTAGGTTTCACTCCGTTCTCTCCTATATAGATAGAAGAATTTGGAACTCTAAATCCAACATGGTTTGTAGTAGCTCTTTGAAAATTGACAAAATAAAGTAGTTCTCAGTTTTGTCTCTATGGTTTGTTTAATCTTCAAGGAGCTTTAGGCACAGAGTGTGGAAAAGCACTTTCACTGAGAGGGGTTGCAAAGCTTCTAAGTAATAACTATTTTCCGAACTACCAGCAAATATTTTTTCACCCAAACTTGATGATACTTGGTGGTAATGATCAGTATACAAATCCCACTTGGCTCACCAAGTTTTGTTCTTCTAGGTTTAAGCTTTCGTCTACAGTAGCGGTTTTTATATTTAGGTTTCCCTCTGTTCTCTCATATATAGATAGATGAATTTGGAACTCTAAATCCAACATGGTTTGTAGTAGCTCTTTGAAACTTGACAAAATAAAGGAGTTCTCAGTTCTGTCTCTATGGTTTGTTTCCTCTTCAAGTAGCCCTAGGCACAGACTGTGGATAATCACTTTAATTTAGAGAAGTTGCCAAGCTTATAAGAAATAACAAGTTTCAGAAATACCATCAAATATTTTTTCACCCTATTTGATTATACTTGGTGGTAATGATCAGTACACAAATCCCACTTGGCTCACCAATTTTGTTTTTCTAGGTTGAAGCGTTCGTCTACAGTAGCAGTTTTTATATTTAGGTTTCGCTCTGTTCTCTCCTATATAGATAGATGAATTTGGAACTCTAAATCCAACATGGTTTTTAGCAGCTCTTTGAAACTTGACAAAATAAAGGAGTTCTCCGTTTTGTCTATATGGTTTGTTTCCTCTTCAAGTAGGCCTAGGCACAGACTGTGGAAAAGCACTTTCATTGAAAGGGGTTGCCAAGCTTCCAAGAAATTACGAGTTTATGAAATACCAGCAAATATTTTTTCACCCAATCTTGATGATACGTGGTGGTAATGACCAGTACACAAATCCCACTTGGCTCAGCAAATTTTGTTTTTCTAGGTTGAAGCGTTCGTCTACAGTAGCAGTTTTTATATTTAGGTTTCACTCTGTTCTCTCCTATATAGATAGATGAATTTGGAACTCTAAATCCACCATGGTTTGTAGTAGCTCTTTGAAACTTGAAAAATAAAGGAGTTCTCAGTTTTGTCTCTATGGTTTGTTTCCTCTTCAAGTAGCCCTAGGCACATACTGTGGAAAAGCACTTTCATTGAGAGGGGTTGCCAAGCTTCTAAGAATTAACGATTTTACGAAATACCAGCAAATATATTTTCACCCAATCTTGATAATACTTCGTGGTAATGATCAGTACACAAATCCCACTTGGCTCACCAAATTTTGTTCTTCTAGGTTGAAGCTTTCGTCTACAGTAGCAGTTTCTATATTTAGGTTTCCCTCAGTTCTCTCCTATATAGTAGATGAATTTGAAACTCTAAATAAAACATGGTTTGTAGTAACTCTTTGAAACTTGACAAAATAAAGGAGTTCATAGTTTTGTCTCTATGGTTTGTTTAATCTTCAAGGTGCCCTAGGCACAACTGTGGAAAAGCACTTTCATTGAGAGGGGTTGCCAAGCTTCTAAGAAATAACGAGTTTTCGAAATACCAGCAAATATTTTTTCACCCTATCTGGATGATACTTGGTGGTAATGATCACTACACAAATCCCACTTGGCTCACCTAATTTTGTTCTTCTAGGTTGAAGCGTTCGTCTACAATAGCAGTTTTTATATTTAGGTTTCACTCTGTTCTCTCTTATATAGATAGAAGAATTTGGAACTCTAATTCCAACATGGTTACTAGTAGCTCTTTGAAACTTGACAAAAAAGGAGTTCTCAGTTTTGTTTCTATGGTTTGTTTCCTCTTCAAGTAGCCCTAGGCACAGACTGTGGAAAAGCACTTTCATTGAGAGGGGTTGCCAAGCTTCCAAGAAATAACGAGTTTCCGAAATACCAGCAAATATTTTTTCACCCAATCTTGATGATACTTCGTGGTAATGATCAGTACACAAATCGCACTTGGCTCAGCAAATATTCTTCTTTTAGGTTGAAGCGTTCGACTACAGTAGAAGTTTTCATATTTAGGTTTCCCTCTGTTCTCTCCTATATAGATAGATGAATTTGGAACTCTAAATTCAACATGCTTTGTAGTAGCTCATTGAAACTTGACAAAATAAAGCAGTTCTCAGTTTTGTCTCTATGGTTTGTTTCCTCTTCAAGTAGCTCTAGGCACAGACTGTGGAAAAGCACTTTCATTGAAAGGGGTTGCCAAGCTTCCAAGAAATTACGACTTTATGAAATACCAGCAAATATTTTTTCACCCAATCTTGATGATACGTTTTGGTAATGACAAGTACACAAACCCCACTTGGCTAACCAAATTTTGTTCTTCTAGGTTGAAGCGTTCGTCCACAGTAGCAGTTTTTATATTTAGGTTTCCCTCTGTTCTCTCCTATATACATAGATGAATTTGGAACTCTAAATCCAATATGGTTTGTAGTAGCTCTTTCAAACTTGAAAAAATAAAGGAGTTCTCAGTTTTGTCTCTATGGTTTGTTTAATCTTCAAGGAGCCCTAGGCACAGACTGTGGAAAAGCACTTTCATTGAGAGGGGTTGCCAAGCTCTAAGAAATAACGAGTTTCCGTAATACCAGCAAATATTTTTTCACCCAATCTTGATGATACTTGGTGGTAATGATCAGTACACAAATCCCACTTGGCTCACCAAATTTTGTTCTTGTAGGTTTAAGCGTTCGTCTACAGTAGCAGTTTTTACATTTAGGTTTCCCTCTGTTCTCTCATATAAAGATAGATGAATTTGGAACTCTAAATCCAACATGGTTGGTAGTAGCTTTTTAAAACTTGACAAAATAAAGGAGTTCTCAGTTTTGTCTCTATGGTTTGTTTCCTCTTCAAGTAGCCCTAGGCACAGACTGTGGATAAGCACTTTCAATGAAACAGGTTGCCAAGCTTCCAAGAAATTACGAGTTTATGAAATACCAGCGAATATTTTTTCACCCAATCTTGATGATACGTGGTGATAATGACCAGTACACAAATCCCACTTGGCTCACCAAATTTTGTTTTTCTAGGTTGAAGCGTTCATCCACAGAAGCAGTTTTTATAGTTAGGTTTCACTCTGTTCTCTCCTATATAGATAGATGAAATTGGAACTCCAAATTAAACATGGTTTGTAGTAGCTCTTTGAAACTTGAAAAAATAAATTAGTTCTCAGTTTTGTCTCTATGGTTTGTTTAATCTTCAAGGTGCCCTAGGCACAAACTGTTGACAAGCACTTTCATTGAGAGGGGTTGCCAAGCTCTAAGAAATAACGAGTTTCCGAAATACCAGCAAGTATTTTTTCACCCAATCTTGATGATACTTGGCGGTAATGATCAGTACACAAATCCCACTTGGCTCAGCAAATTTTGTTCTTCTAGGTTGAAGCGTTCGTCTACAGTAGCAGTTTTTATATTTAGGTTTCCCTCTGTTCTCTCCTATATAGTTAGATGAATTTGGAACTCTAAATTCAACATGGTTTGTAGTAGCTCTTTGAACCTTGACAAAATAAAGCAGTTCTCAGTTTTGTCTCTATGGTTTGTTTCCTCTTCAAGTAGCTCTAGGCACAGACTGTGGAAAAGCACTTTCATTAAAAGGGGTGGCCAAGCTTCCAAGAAATAACGAGTTTCCGAAATACCAGCAAATATTTTTTCACCCAAACTTGATGATACTTGGTGGTAACGATCGGTACACAAATCCCACTTGACTCACCAAAACTTGTTCTTCTAGTTTGAAGCGTTCGTTTACAGTAGCAGTTTATATTTTTAGGTTTCCCTCTGTTCTCTTCTATATAGATAGATGAATTTGGAACTATAAATCCAACATGGTTTTTAGTAGCTCTTTGAAACTTCACAAAAAAAAGAAGTTCTCAGTTTTGTCTCTATGATTTGTTTCCTCTTCAAGTAGACCTAAGCAGAGATTGTGGAAAAGCACTTTCATTGAAAAGGGTTGCCAAGCTTCCAAGAAATTACGAGTTTATGAAATACCAGCAAATATTTATTCACCCAATCTTGATGATACGTGGTGGTAATGACCAGTACACAAATCCCACTTGGCTCACCAAATGTTGTGCTGCTACGTTGAAGCGTTCGTCTACAGTAGCAGTTTTTATATTTAGGTTTTCCTCTGTTCTCTCCTATATAGATAGATGAATTTGGAACACTAAATCCAACATGGTTTTTAGAGGCTCTTTGAAACTTGACAAAATAAAGGAGTTCTCAGTTTTGTCTATATGGTTTGTTTCCTCTTCAAGTATCCCTAGGCACAGACTGTGGAAAAGCACTTTCATTGAAAGGGGTTGCCAAGCTTCCAAGAATACGAGTTTATAAAATACCAGCAAATATTTTTTCACCTAATCTTGATGATACGTGGTGGTAATGACCAGTACACAAATCCCACTTGGCTCACCAAATTTTGTTTTTCTAGGTTGAAGCGTTCGTTTACAGTAGCAGTATTTATATTTAGGTTTTGCTCTGTTTCCTCCTATATAGATAGATGAATTTGGAACTCTAAATCCAACATGGTTTGTAGTAGCTCTTTGACACTTGACAAAATAAAGGAGTTCTCAGTTTTTTCTCTGTGGTTTGTTTCCTCTTCAAGTAGCCCTAGGCACATACTGTGGAAAAGCACTTTCACTGAGAGGGGTTGCCAAACTTCTAAGAATTAACGATTTTCCGAAATACCAGCAAATATTTTTTCACCCAATCTTGATAATACTTCGTGGTAATAATCAGTACACAAATCCCACTTGGCTCACCAAATTTTGTTCTTCTAGGTTGAAGCTTTCGTCTACAGTAGCAGTTTTTATATTTAGGTTTCCCTCTGTTCTCTCATATATAGATAGATGAATTTGGAACTCTAAATAAAACATGGTTTGTAGTAGCTCTTTCAAACTTGACAAAATAATGGAGTTCTTAGTTTTGTCTCTATGGTTTGTTTAATCTTCAAGGAGCCCTAGGCACAACTGTGGAAAAGCACTTTCATTGAGAGGGGTTGCCAGGCTTCTAAGGAATACGAGTTTCCAAAATACCAGCAAATATTTTTTCACCCAATATTGATGATACTTGGTGGTAATGATCAGTACACAAACAATACTTGGCTCACCTAATCTTGTTCTTCTAGGTTGAAGCGTTCGTCTACAGTAGCAGTTTTTATATTTAGGTTTTGCTCTGTTCCCTCCTATATAGATACATGAATTTGGAACTCTAAATTAAACATGGTTTGTAGTAGCTCTTTGAAACTTGACAAAATAAAGGAGTTCTCAGTTTTTCCTCTATGGTTTGTTTCTTCTTCAAGTAGCCCTAGGCACATACTGTGGAAAAGCACTTTCACTGAGAGGGGTTGCCAAGCTTCTTAGAATTAACGATTTTCCGAAATACCAGCAAATATTTTTTCACCCAATCTTGATAATACTTCGTGGTAATAATCAGTACACAAATCCCACTTGGCTCACCAAATTTTGTTTTTCTAGGTTGAAGCGTTCATCCACAGAAGCAGTTTTTATAGTTCGGTTTCCCTCTGTTCTCTCCTATATAGATAGATGAAATTGGAACTCCAAATTAAACATGGTTTGTAGTAGCTCTTTGAAACTTGACAAATTAAAGGAGCTCTCAGTTTTGTCTCTATGGTTTGTTTCCTCTTCAAGTAGCCCTAGGCACAGACTGTGGAAAAGCATGTTCATTGAGAGGGGTTGCCAAGCTTCTAAGAATTAACGAGCTTCCGAAATACCAGCAAGTATTTTTTCACCCAATCTTGATGATACTTGGCGGTAATGATCAGTACACAAATCCCACTTGGCTCAGCAAATTTTGTTCTTCTAGGTTGAAGCGTTCGTCTACAGTAGCAGTTTTTATATTTAGGTTTCCCTCTGTTCTCTCCTATATAGTTAGATGAATTTGGAACTCTAAATTCAACATGGTTTGTAGTAGCTCTTTGAACCTTGACAAAATAAAGCAGTTCTCAGTTTTGTCTCTATGGTTTGTTTCCTCTTCAAGTAGCTCTAGGCACAGACTGTGGAAAAGCACTTTCATTAAAAGGGGTGGCCAAGCTTCCAAGAAATAACGAGTTTCCGAAATACCAGCAAATATTTTTTCACCCAAACTTGATGATACTTGGTGGTAACGATCGGTACACAAATCCCACTTGACTCACCAAAACTTGTTCTTCTAGTTTGAAGCGTTCGTTTACAGTAGCAGTTTATATTTTTAGGTTTCCCTCTGTTCTCTTCTATATAGATAGATGAATTTGGAACTATAAATCCAACATGGTTTTTAGTAGCTCTTTGAAACTTCACAAAAAAAAGAAGTTCTCAGTTTTGTCTCTATGATTTGTTTCCTCTTCAAGTAGACCTAAGCAGAGATTGTGGAAAAGCACTTTCATTGAAAAGGGTTGCCAAGCTTCCAAGAAATTACGAGTTTATGAAATACCAGCAAATATTTATTCACCCAATCTTGATGATACGTGGTGGTAATGACCAGTACACAAATCCCACTTGGCTCACCAAATGTTGTGCTGCTACGTTGAAGCGTTCGTCTACAGTAGCAGTTTTTATATTTAGGTTTTCCTCTGTTCTCTCCTATATAGATAGATGAATTTGGAACACTAAATCCAACATGGTTTTTAGAGGCTCTTTGAAACTTGACAAAATAAAGGAGTTCTCAGTTTTGTCTATATGGTTTGTTTCCTCTTCAAGTATCCCTAGGCACAGACTGTGGAAAAGCACTTTCATTGAAAGGGGTTGCCAAGCTTCCAAGAATACGAGTTTATAAAATACCAGCAAATATTTTTTCACCTAATTTGATGATACGTGGTGGTAATGACCAGTACACAAATCCCACTTGGCTCACCAAATTTTGTTTTTCTAGGTTGAAGCGTTCGTTTACAGTAGCAGTATTTATATTTAGGTTTTGCTCTGTTTCCTCCTATATAGATAGATGAATTTGGAACTCTAAATCCAACATGGTTTGTAGTAGCTCTTTGACACTTGACAAAATAAAGGAGTTCTCAGTTTTTTCTCTGTGGTTTGTTTCCTCTTCAAGTAGCCCTAGGCACATACTGTGGAAAAGCACTTTCACTGAGAGGGGTTGCCAAACTTCTAAGAATTAACGATTTTCCGAAATACCAGCAAATATTTTTTCACCCAATCTTGATAATACTTCGTGGTAATAATCAGTACACAAATCCCACTTGGCTCACCAAATTTTGTTCTTCTAGGTTGAAGCTTTCGTCTACAGTAGCAGTTTTTATATTTAGGTTTCCCTCTGTTCTCTCATATATAGATAGATGAATTTGGAACTCTAAATAAAACATGGTTTGTAGTAGCTCTTTCAAACTTGACAAAATAATGGAGTTCTTAGTTTTGTCTCTATGGTTTGTTTAATCTTCAAGGAGCCCTAGGCACAACTGTGGAAAAGCACTTTCATTGAGAGGGGTTGCCAGGCTTCTAAGGAATACGAGTTTCCAAAATACCAGCAAATATTTTTTCACCCAATATTGATGATACTTGGTGGTAATGATCAGTACACAAACAATACTTGGCTCACCTAATCTTGTTCTTCTAGGTTGAAGCGTTCGTCTACAGTAGCAGTTTTTATATTTAGGTTTTGCTCTGTTCCCTCCTATATAGATACATGAATTTGGAACTCTAAATTAAACATGGTTTGTAGTAGCTCTTTGAAACTTGACAAAATAAAGGAGTTCTCAGTTTTTCCTCTATGGTTTGTTTCTTCTTCAAGTAGCCCTAGGCACATACTGTGGAAAAGCACTTTCACTGAGAGGGGTTGCCAAGCTTCTTAGAATTAACGATTTTCCGAAATACCAGCAAATATTTTTTCACCCAATCTTGATAATACTTCGTGGTAATAATCAGTACACAAATCCCACTTGGCTCACCAAATTTTGTTCTTCTAGGTTGAAGCTTTCGTCTACAGTAGCAGTTTTTATATTTAGGTTTCCCTCTGTTCTCTCATATATAGATAGATGAATTTGGAACTCTAAATAAAACATGGTTTGTAGTAGCTCTTTCAAACTTGACAAAATAAAGGAGTTCTTTGTTTTGTCTCTATGGTTTGTTTAATCTTCAAGGAGCCCTAGGCACAACTGTGGAAAAGCACTTTCATTGAGAGGGGTTGCCAAGCTTCTAAGGAATACGAGTTTCCAAAATACATGCAAATATTTTTTCACCCAATCTTGATGATACTTGGTGTAATGATCAGTACACAAACCCTACTTGGCTCACCTAATTTTGTTCTTCTAGGTTGAATCGTTCGTCTACAGTAGCAGTTTTTATATTTAGGTTTCCCTCTGTTCTCTTATATATAGATAGAAGAATTTGGAACTCTAAATCCAACATGGTTACTAGTAGCTCTTTGAAACTTGACAAAAAAGGAGTTCTCAGTTTTGTGTCTATGGTTTCTTTCCTCTTCAAGTAGCCCTAGGCACAGACTGTGGAATAGCACTTTCATTGATCGGGGTTGCCAAGCTTCTAAGAAATAACGAGTTTCCGAAATACCAACAAATATTTTTTCACCCAATCTTGATGATACTTGGAGCTAATGATCAGTACACAAATCCCACCTGGCTCACCAAATTTTGTTCTTCTTGGTTGAAGCGTTCGTCCACAGTAGCAGTTTTTATATTTAGGTTTCCCTCTGTTCTCTCCTATATAGATAGATGAATTTGGAACTCTAAATCAAATATGGTTTGTAGTAGCCCTTGGAAACTTGAGAAAATAAAGGAGTTCTCAGTTTTGTCTCTATGGTTTGTTTAATCTTCAAGGAGCCCTAGGCACAGACTGTGGAAAAGCACTTTCATTGAGAGGGGTTGCCAAGCTTTAAGAAATAACGAGTTTCCGAAATACCAGCAAATATTTTTTCACCCAATCTTGATGATACTTGGTGGTAATGATCAGTATACAAATCTCACTTGGCTCACCAAATTTTGTTCTTCTTGGTTTAAGCGTTCGTCTACAGTAGCAGTTTTTATATTTAGGTTTCCCTCTGTTCTCTCATATATAGATAGATGAATATGGAACTCTAAATCCAACATGGTTTGTAGTAGCTCTTTGATACTTGACAAAATAAAGGAGTTCTCAGTTTTGTCTCTAGGGTTTGTTCCCTCTTCAAGTAGCCCTAGGCACAGACTGTGGAAAAGCACTTTCATTGAGAGGGGTTGCCAAGTTTCAAGAAATTACGAGTTTCCGAAATACCAGCAAATATTTTTTCACCCAATCTTGATGATACATGGAGCTAATGATCAGTACAAAAATCCCACTTGGCTCACCAAATTTTGTTCTTCTATGTTGAAGCGTTCGTCTACAGTAGCAGTTTTTATATTTAGGTTTCCCTCTGTTCTCTCCTATATAGATAGATGAATTTGGAACAATAAATCCAACATGGTTTGTAGTAGCTCTTTGAAACTTGACAAAATAAAGGAGCTCTCAGTTTTGTCTCTATGGTTTGTTTTCTCTTCAAGTAGCCCTAGGCACAGATTGTGGAAAAGCATTTTCATTGAGAGGGGTTGCCAAGCTTCTAAGAATTAACCAGTTTCCGAAATACCAGCAAATATTTTTTCACCCAATCTTGATGATACTTCGTGGTAATGATCAGTACACAAATCCAACTTGGCTCAGCAAATTTTGTTCTTCTAGGTTGAAGCGTTCGTCTACAGTAGCAGTTTTTATATTTAGGTTTCCCTCTATCTCTCCTATGTAGATAGAGGAATTTGGAACTCTAAATCCAACATGGTTTGTAGTAGCTCTTTGAAACTTGACAAATAAAGGAGTTCTCAGTTTTGTCTCTATGGTTTGTTTAATCTTCAAGGAACCCTAGGCACAGACTGTGGAAACGCGCTTTCATTGAGAGGGGTTGCCAAGCTTCTAAGAATTAACGAGTTTCCGAAATACAAGCAAATATTTTTTCACCCAATCTTGATGATACCTGGTGGTAATGATCAGTACACAAATCCCACTTGGCTCACCAAATTTTGTTCTTCTAGGTTGAAGCGTTCGTTTACAGTAGCAGTTTATATTTAGGTTTCCCTCTGTTCTCTCCTATATAGATATATGAATTTGGAACTCTAAATCCAACATGATTTTTAGTAGCTCTTTGAAACTTGACAAAATAAAGGAGTTCTCAGTTTTGTCTCTATGGTTTCTTTCCTCTTCAAGTAGCCCTAGGCACAGACTGTGAAAAGCACTTTCATTGAGAGGGGTTGCCAATCTTCAAAGAATTAACGAGTTTCCAAAATACCAGCAAATATGTTTTCACCCAATCTTGATGATACTTGGTGGTAATGATCGGTACACAAATCCCACTTGGCTCACCAAATTTTGCTCTTCTTGGTTGAAGCGTTTGTTTACAGTAGCAGTTTATATTTTTAGATTTCCCTCTGTTCTCTCCTATATAAATAGATGAATTTGGAACTCTAAATCCAACATGGCTTGTGGTAGCTCTTTGAAACTTGATAAAATAAAGGAGTTCTCAGTATTGTCTCTATGGTTTGTTTCCTCTTCAAGTAGCCCTAGGCACAACTGTGGAAAAGCACTTTCATTGAGAGGGGTTGCCAAGCTTCTAAGAAATAACGATTTTCCGAAATACCAGCAAATATTTTTTCACCAATCTTGATAATACTTCGTGGTAATGATCAGAACACAAATCCCACTTGGCTCACCAAATTTTGTTCTTCTAGGTTGAAGCTTTCGTCTATAGTAGCAGTTTTTATATTTAGGTTTCCCTCTGTCCTCTCCTATATAGATAGAAGATATTGGAACTCTTAAGCCAACATGGTTACTGGTAGCTCTTTGAACCTTGACAAAATTAACGAGTTCTTAGTTTTGTGTCTATGCTTTGTTTCCTCTTCAAGTAGCCCTAGGCACAGACTGTGGAAAAGCACTTTCATTAAGAGGGGTTGCCAAGCTTCTAAGAAATAACGATTTTCCGAAATACCAGCAAATATTTTTTCACCCAATCTTGATGATACTTGGAGCTAATGATCAGTACACAAATCCCACTTCGTGCACCAAATTTTGTTCTTCAATGTTGAAACGTTCGTCTACAGTAGCAGTTTTTATATTTAGGTTAACCTCTGTTCTCTCCTATATAGATAGATGAATTTGGAACTCTAAATCCAACATGGTTTGTAGAAGCTCTTTGAAACTTGACAAAATAAAGGAGCTCTCAGTTTTGTCTCTTTGGTTTGTTTCCTCTTCAAGTAGCCCTAGGCACAGACTGTGGAAAAGCATTTTCATTGAGAGGGGTTGCCAAGCTTCTATGAATTCACGAGTTTTCGAAATACCAGCAAGTATTTTTTCACCCAATCTTGATGATACTTGGTGGTAATGATCAGTACACAAATCCCACTTGGCTCACCAAATTTGGTTCTTCTAGGTTGAAGCGTTCGTCTACAGTAGCATTTTTTATATTTAGGTTTACCTCTGTTCTCTCAATATAGATAGATGAATTTGGAACTCTAAATCCAACATGGTTTGTAGTAGCTCTTTGAAACTTGAAAAAATAAAGTAGTTCTCAGTTTTGTCTCTATGGTTTGTTTCCTCTTCAAGTAGCTCTAGGCACAGGCTGTGGAAAAGCACTTTCATTGAAAAGGGTTGCCAATCTTCCAAGAAATTACGAGTTTCCGAAATACGAGCAAATATTTTTTCACCCAATCTTGATGATACGTTTTGTTAATGAGAAGTACACAAATACCACTTGGCTCACCAAATTTTGTTCTTCTAGGTTGAAGCATTCGTCTACAGTAGCAGTTTTTATATTTAGGTTTCCCTCTTTCTCTCCTATATAGATAGATGAATTTGGAACTCTAAATCCAACATGGTTTGTAGTAGCTCTTTGAAACTTGACAAATAAAGGATTTCTCAGTTTTGTCTCTATGGTTTGTTTAATTTTCAAGGAGCAATAGGCACAGACTTTGGAAAAGCACTTTCATTGAGAGGGGTTGCCAATCTTCTAAGAAATAACGAGTTTCCGAAATACCAGCAAATATTTTTTCACCCAATCTTGATGATACTTGGTGGTAATGATCAGTACACAAATCCCACTTTGCTCTCCAAATTTTGTTCTTCTAGGTTGAAGCTTTCGTCAACAGTAGCAGCTTTTATATTTAGGTTTCACTCTGTTCTCTCCTATATGGATAGATGAATTTGGAACTCTAAATCCAACATGGTTACTAGTAGCTCTTTGAAACTTGACAAAAAAGGAGTTCTCAGTTTTGTGTCTATGCTTTGTTTCCTCTTCAAGTAGCCCTAGGCACAGACTGTGGAAAAGCACTTTCATTAAGAGGGGTTGCCAAGCTTCTAAGAAATAACGATTTTCCGAAATACCAGCAAATATTTTTTCACCCAATCTTGATGATACTTGGAGCTAATGATCAGTACACAAATCCCACTTCGCGCACCAAATTTTGTTCTTCTATGTTGAAACGTTCGTCTACAGTATCAGTTTTTATATTTAGGTTAACCTCTGTTCTCTCCTATATAGATAGATGAATTTGGAACTCTAAATTCAACATGGTTTGTAGTAGCTCTTTGAAACTTGACAAAATAAAGTAGTTCTCAGTTTTGTCTCTATGGTTTGTTTCCTCTTCAAGTAGCTCTAGGCACAGACTGTGGAAAAGCACTTTCATTGAAAGTGGTGGCCAAGCTTCCAAGAAATAACGAGTTTCCGAAAAACCAGCAAATATTTTTTCACCCAATCTTGATGATACTTGGTGGTAATGATTGGTACACAAATCCCACTTGAATCACCAAAATTTCTTCTTCTAGTTTGAAGCGTTCGCCTACAGTAGCAGTTTTTATATTTAGGGTTCCCTCTGTTCTCTCCTATATAGATAGATGAATTTGGAACTCTAAATCCAACATGGTTTGTAGTAGCTCTTTGAAACTTGACAAAATAAAGTAGTTCTCAGTTTTGTCTCTATGGTTTGTTTCCTCTTCAAGTAGCTCTAGGCACAGACTGTGGAAAAGCACTTTCATTGAAAAGGGTTGCCAATCTTCCAAGAAATTACGAGTTTCCGAAATACGAGCAAATATTTTTTCACCCAATCTTGATGATACGTTTTGGTAATGAGAAGTACACAAATCCCACTTGGCTTACCAAATTTGGTTCTTCTAGGTTGAAGCGTTCGTCTACAGTAGCAGTTTTTATATTTAGGTTTCCCTCTTTATCTCCTATATACATAGATGAATTTGGAACTCTAAATCCAACATGGGTTGTAGTAGCTCTTTGAAACTTGAAAAAATAAAGGAGTTCTCAGTTTTGTCTCTATGGTTTTTTTAATCTTCACGGAGCCCTAGGCACAGACTGTGGAAAAGCACTTTCATTGATTGGGTTTGCCAAGCTTCCAAGAAATTATGAGTTTATGAAATACAAGCAAATATTTTTTCACCCAATCTTGATGATACGTTTTGGTAATGACCAGTACACAAATCCCACTTGGCTCACCAAATTTTGTTTTTCTAGGTTGAAGCGTTCATCCACAGAAGCAGTTTTTATAGTTAGGTTTCCCTCTGTTCTCTCCTATATAGATAGATGAAATTGGAACTCTAAATTAAACATGGATGTAGTAGCTCTTTGAAACTTGAAAAAATAAATTAGTTCTCAGTTTTTTCTCTATGGTTAGTTTAATCTTCAAGGAGCCCTAGGCACAGACTGTGGAAAAGCACTTTCATTGAGAGGGGTTGCCAAGCTTCTAAGAAATAACGAGTTTCCGAAATACAACCAAAGATTTTTTCACCCAATCTTGATGATACTTGGTGCTAATGATCAGTATACAAATCCCTCTTGGCTCAAAATTTTGTTCTTCTAGGTTTAAGCGCTCGTCTACAGTAGCAGTTTTTATATTTAGGTGTCCCTCTGTTCTCTCATATATAGATAGATGAATTTTAACTCTAAATCCAACATGGTTTGTAGTAGCTCTTTGAAACTTGACAAAATAAAGGAGTTCTCAGTTTTGTCTCTATGGTTTGTTTCCTCTTCAAGTAGCCCTAGGCACAGACTGTGGAAAATCACTTTAATTTAGAGGGATTGCCAAGCTTCTAAGAAATAACGATTTTCCGAAATACCAGGAAATATTTTTTCACCCAATCTTGATGATACTTGGTGGTTATTATCAGTACAGAAATCCCAATAGGCTCACCAAATTTTGTTTTTCTAGGTTGAAGCGTTCGTCTACAGTAGCAGTTTTTATATTTAGGTTTCGCTCTGTTCGCTCCTATATAGATAGATGAATTTGGAACTCTAAATCCAACATGGTTTGTAGTAGCTCCTTGAAACTTTACAAATAAAGGAGTTCTCAGTTTTGTCTCTATGGTTTGTTTAATTTTCAAGGAGCCCTAGGCACAGACTGTGGAAAAGCACTTTCATTGGGAGGGGTTGCCAAGCTTCTAAGAAATAACGAGTTTCCGAAATACCAGCAAATATTTTTTCAGCCAATCTTGACGATACTTGGTGGTAATGATCAGTACACAAAATCCACTTGGCTCACCAAATTTTGTTCTTCTAGGTTGAAGCTTTCGTCTACAGTAGCAGTTTTTATATTTAGGTTTCACTCTGTTCTCTCCTATATGGATAGATGAATTTGGAACTCTAAATCCAACATGGTTTGTAGTAGCTCTTTGAAACTTGACAATATAAAGAAGTTCTCAGTTTTGTCTCTACGGTATGTTTCCTCTTCAAGTAGCCCTAGGCACAGACTGTGGAAAAGCACTTACATTGAGAGGGGTTGCAGAGCTTCTAAGAAATAACGAGTTTTCGAAATACCAGCAAGTATTTTTTCACCCAATCTTGATGATACTTGGTGGTAATGATCAGTCCACAAATACCACTTGCTCACCAAAATTTGTTCTTCTAGGTTGAAGCGTTCGTCTACATTAGCAGTTTTTATATTTAGGTTTCACTCTGTTCTCTCATATATAGATAGAAGAATTTGGAACTCTAAATGAAACATGGTTACTTGTAGCTCTTTGAAACTTGACAAAAAAGGAGTTCTCAGTTTTGTGTCTATGGTTTGTTTCCTCTTTAAGTAGCCCTAGGCACAGACTGTGGAAAAGCACTTTCATTGAGAGGGGTTGCCAAGCTTCTAAGAAATAACAAGTTTCCGAAATACCAGCAAATATTTTTTCACTGAATCTTGATGATACTTGGAGCTAATGATCAGTACACAAATCCCACTTGGCGCACCAAATTTTGTTCTTCTATGTTGATACGTTCGTCTACAGTAGCAGTTTTTATATTTAGGTTAACCTCTGTTCTCTCCTATATAGATAGATGAATTTGGAACTCTAAATCCAACATGGTTTGTAGTAGCTCTATGAAACTTGACATAATAAAGGAGCTCTCAGTTTTGTCTCTTTGGTTTGTTTCCTCTTCAAGTAGCCCTAGGCACAGACTGTGGAAAAGCATTTTCATTGAGAGGGGTTGCCAAGCTTCTATGAATTCACGAGTTTTCGAAATATCAGCAAGTATTTTTTCACCCAATCTTGATGATACTTGATGGTAATGATCAGTACACAAATCCCACTTGGCTCACCAAATTTGGTTCTTCTAGGTTGAAGCGTTCGTCTACAGTAGCAGTTTTTATATTTAGGTTTCCCTCTGTTCTCTCCTATATAGATAGATGAATTTGGAACTCTAAATTCAACATGGTTTGTAGTAGCTCTTTGAAACTTGACAAAATAAAGTAGTTCTCAGTTTTGTCTCTATGGTTTGTTTCCTCTTCAAGTAGCTCTAGTCACAGACTGTGGAAAAGCACTTTAATTGAAAAGGGTGGCCAAGCTTCCAAGAAATAACGAGTTTCCGAAAAACCAGCAAATATTTTTTCACCCAATCTTGATGATACTTGGTGGTAATGATCGGTACACAAATCCCACTTGACTCACCAAAATTTGTTCTTCTAGGTTGAAGCGTTCGTCTACAGTAGCAGTTTTTATATTTAGGTTTCCCTCTTTCTCTCCTATATAGATAGATGAATTTTGAACTCTAAATCCAACATGGTTTGTAGTAGCTCTTTGAAACTTGACAAATAAAGGAGTTCTCAGTTTTGGCTCTATGGTTTGTTTAATCTTAAAACAGCCCTAGGCACAGACTGTGGAAAAGCACTTTCATTGAGAGGGGCTGCCAAGCTTCTTAGAAATAACGAGTTTCCGAAATACCAGCAAATATTTTTTTCACCCAATCTTGATGATACTTGGAGCTAATGATCAGTACACAAATCCCACTTGGCGCACAAAATTTTGCTCCTCTATGTTGAAGCGTTCGACTACAGTAGCAGTTTTTATATTTAGGTTAACCTCTGTTCTCTCCTATATAGATTGATGAATTTGGAACTCTAAATCCAACATGGTTTGTAGTAGCTCTTTGAAACTTGACAAAATAAAGGAGCTCTCAGTTTTGTCTCTATGGTTTGTTTCCTCTTCAAGTAGCCTTAGGCACAGACTGTGGAAAAGCATTTTCATTGAGAGGGGTTGCCAAGCTTCCATGAATTCACGAGTTTTCGAAATACCAGCAAGTATTTTTTCACCCAATCTTGATGATACTTGGTTGTAATGATCGGTACAGCAATCCCACTTGACTCACCAAAATTTCTTCTTCTAGTTTGAAGCGTTCGTCTACAGTAGCAGTTTTTATATTTAGGTTTCCCTCTTTCTCTCCTATATAGATAGATGAATTTGGAACTCTAAATCCAACATGGTTTGTAGTAGCTCTTTGAAACTTGACAAAATAAAGGAGTTTTCAGTTTTGTCTCTATGGTTTGTTTACTCTTCAAGTAGCTCGAGGCACAGACTGTGGAAAAGCACTTTCATTGAAAGGGGTGGACAAGCTTCCAAGAAATTACGAGTTAATAAAATTACAGCAAATATTTTTTCACCCAATCTTGATGATACGTGGTGGTAATGACCAGTACACAAATCCCACTTGGCTCACCAAATTTTGTTCTTCTAGGTTGAAGCGTTCGTCTACAGTAGCAGTTTTTATATTTAGGTTTCCCTCTGTTCTCTCCTATATAGATAGATGAATTTGTAACTCTAAATTCAACATGGTTTGTAGTAGCTCTTTGAAACTTGACAAAATAAAGTAGTTCTCAGTTTTGTCTCTATGGTTTGTTTCCTCTTCAAGTAGCTCAAGGCACAGACTGTGGAAAAGCACTTTCATTGAAAGGGGTGGCCAAGCTTCTAAGAAATAATGAGTTTCCGAAAAACCAGCAAATATTTTTTCACCCAATCTTGATGATACTTGGTGGTAATGATCGGTACAGAAATCCCACTTGACTCACCAAAATTTCTTCTTCTAGTTTGAAGCGTTCGTCTGCAGTATCAGTTTTTATATTTAGGTTTTCCTCTGTTCTCTCCTATATAGATAGATGAATTTGGAAGTCTAAATCCAACATGGTTTGTAGTAGCTCTTTGAAACTTGACAAAATAAAGTAGTTCTCTGTTTTGTCTCTATGGTTTGTTTCCTCTTCAAGTAGCTCTAGGCACAGACTGTGGAAAAACACTTTCATTGAAAAGGGTTGCAAAGCTTCCAAGAAATTACGAGTTTCCGAAATACCAGCAAATATTTTTTCACCCAAACTTGATGATACGTATTGGTAATGACAATTACACAAATCCTACTTGGCTCACCAAATTTTGTTCTTCTAGGTTGAAGCGTTCGTCTACAGTAGCAGTTTTTATATTTAGGTTTCCCTCTTTCTCTCCTATATAGATAGATGAATTTGGAACTCTAAATCCAACATGGTTTGTAGTAGCTCTTTGAAAGTTGACAAATAAAGGAGTTCTCAGTTTTGTCTCTATGGTTTGTTTAATCTTCAAAAAGCCCTAGGCACAGACTGTGGAAAAGCACTTTCATTGAGAGGGGTTGCCAAGCTTCTAAGAAATAACGAGTTTCCGAAATACCAGTAAATATTTTTTCACCCAATCTTGATGACACTTGGTGGAAATGATCAGTACACAAATCCAACTTCGCTCACCTAATTTTGTTCTTCTAGGTTGAAGCGTTCGTCTACAGTAGCAGTTTTTATATTTAGGTTTCACTCTGTTCTCTCATATATAGATAGAAGAATTTGGAACTCTAAATCCAACATGGTTACTACTAGCTCTTTGAAACTTGACAAAAAAGGAGTTCTCAGTTTTGTGTCTATGGTTTGTTTTTTCTTCAAGTAGCCCTAGGCACAGACTGTGGAAAAGCATTTTCATTGAGAGGGGTTGATAAGCTTCCATGAATTCACGAGTTTTCGAAATACCAGCAAGTATTTTTTCACCCAATCTTGATTGTACTTGGTGGTAGTGATCCGTACACAAATCCCACTTGGCTCACCAAATTTTGTTCTTCTAGGTTGAAGCGTTCGTCTACAGTAGCAGTTTTTATATTTAGGTTTCCCTCTGTTCTCTCCTATATAGATAGATGAATTTGTAACTCTAAATTCAACATGGTTTGTAGTAGCTCTTTGAAACTTGACAAAATAAAGTAGTTCTCAGTTTTGTCTCTATGGTTTGTTTCCTCTTCAAGTACCTCTAGGCACAGACTGTGGAAAATCACTTTCATTGAAAAGGGTTGCCAAGCTTCCAAGAAAATACGAGTTTCCGAAATACCAGCAAATATTTTTTCACCCAATCTTGATGATACTTGGTGGTAATGATCAGTACACAAATCCCACTTGGCTCACCAAATTTTGTTCTTCTAGGTTGAAGCGTTCGTCTACAGTAGCAGTTTTTATATTAAGGTTTCCCTCTTTCTCTCCTATATAGATAGATGAATTTGGAACTCTAAATCCAACATGGTTTGTAGTAGCTCTTTTAAACTTGACAAATAAAGGAGTTCTCAGTTTTGTCTCTATGGTTTGTTTAATCTTAAAGGAGCCCTAGGCACAGACTGTGGAAAAGCACTTTCATTGAGAGGGGTTGCCAAGCTTCTAAGAAATAACGAGTTTCCGAAATACCAGCAAACATTTTTTCACCCAATCTTGATGATACTTGGTGGTAAAGATCAGTCCACAAATCCCACTTGGCTCACCAAATTTTGTTCTTCTAGTTTGAAGCGTTCGTCTACAGTATCAGTTTTTATATTTAGGTTTCACTCTGTTCTCTCCTATATGGATAGATGAATTTGGAACTCTAAATCCAACATGGTTTGTAGTAGCTCTTTGAAACTTGAAAAAATATAGGAGGTCTCTGTTTTGTCTCTATGGTTTGTTTCCTCTTCAAGTAGCCCTAGGCACAGACTGTGGAAAAGCACTTTCATTGAGAGGGGTTGCCGAGCTTCTAAGAAATAATGAGTTTCCGAAATACCAGCAAATATTTTTTCACCCAAACTTGATCATACTTGGAGCTAATGATCAGTACACAAATCCCACTTGGCTCAACAAATGTTGTTCTTCAAGGTTGAAGCTTTCGTCTACAGTAGCAGTTTTTATATTTAGGTTTCCCTATGTTCTCTCCTATATAGATAGATGAATTTGGAACTCTAAATCCAACATGGTTTGTAGTAGCTCTTTGAAACCTGACAAAATAAAGGATTTCTCAGTTTTGTCTCTATGGTTTGTTTAGTCTTCAAGTAGCCCTAGGCACAGACTGTGGAAAAGCACTTTCATTGTAAGGGGTTGCCAAGCTTCCAAGAAATAACCAGTTTCCGAAATACTAGCAAATATTTTTTCACCCAATCTTGATGATACTTGGTGGTAATGATCGGTACACAAATCCCACTTGACTCACCAAATATTGTTCTTCTAGTTTGAAGCGTTCATTTACAGTAGCAGTATATATTATTAGGTTTCCCTCTGTTCTCTCCTATATAGATAGATGAATTTGGAACTATAAATCCAACATGGTATTTAGTAGCTCTTTGAATCTTGAAAAAAATAAAGTAGTACTCAGTTTTGTCTCTATGAATTGTTTCCTCTTCAAGTAGCCCTAAGCAGAGACTGTGGAAAAGCACTTTCATTGAAAAGGGTCGCCAAGCTTCCAAGAAAATACGAGTTTCCGAAATACCAGCAAATATTTTTTCACCCAATCTTGATGATACTTGGTGGTAATGATCAGTACACAAATCCCACTTGGCTCACCAAATTTTGTTCTTCTAGGTTGAAGCGTTCGTCTACAGTAGCAGTTTTTATATTTTGGTTTCTCTCTGTTCTCTCCTATATTGATAGATGAATTTGGAACTCTAAATCCAACATGGATTGTAGTAGCTCTTTGAAACTTGACAAAATGAAGGAGTTCTCAGTTTTTTCCCTATGGTTTGTTTCCTCTTCAAGTAGCCCTAGGCACAGACTGTGGAAAAGCACTTTCATTGAGAGGGGTTGCCAAGCTTCTTAGAAATAACGAGTTTCCGAAATAACAGCAAATATTTTTTCACCCAATCTTGATGATACGTGGTGGTAATGATCAGTACACAAATCCCACTTGGCCCACCAAATTTTGTTCTTCTAGGTTGAAGCGTTCATCTACAGTAGCAGTTTTTATATTTAGGTTTTACTCTTTTCTCTCATATATAGATAGATGAATTTGGAACTCGAAATCCAACATGGTTTGTAGTAGCTCTTTGAAATTTGACAAAATAAAGGAGTTCTCAGTTTTGTCTCTATGGTTTGTTCCCTCTTCAAGTAGTCCTAGGCACAGACTGTGGAAAAGCACTTTCATTGAGAGGGGTTGCCAAGCTTCCAAGAAAATACGAGTTTCCGAAATACCAGCAAATATTTTTTCACCCAATCTTGATGATACTTGGTGGTAATGATCAGTACACAAATCCCACTTGGCTCACCAAATTTTGTTCTTCTAGGTTGAAGCGTTCGTCTACAGTAGCAGTTTTTATATTTAGGTTTCCCTCTGTTCTCTCCTATATAGATAGATGAATTTGGAACTCTAAATAAAACATGGTTTGTAGTAGCTATTTGAAACTTGACAAAATAAACGAGTTCTTAGTTTTGTCTCTATGGTTTGTTTAATCTTCAAGGAGCCCTTGGCACAGACAGTGGAAAAGCACTTTCATTGAGAGATGTTGCCAAGCTTCTAAGAAATAACGAGTTTCCGAAATACCAGCAAATATTTTTTCACCCAATCTTGATTGTACTTGGTGGTACTGATCAGTACACAAATCCCACTTGGCTCACCAAATTTTGTTCTTCTAGTTTGAAGCGTTCGTCTACAGTAGCAGTTTTTATATTTAGGTTTCACTCTGTTCTCTCCTATATAGATAGATGAATTTGGAACTCTAAATCCAACATGGTTTGTAGTAGCTCTTTGAAACTTGACAAAATAAAGGAGCTCTCAGTTTTATCTCTATGGTTTGTTTCCTTTTCAAGTAGCCCTAGGCACAGACTGTGAAAAAGCGTTTTCATTGAGAGGGGTTGCCAAGCTTCTAAGAATTAACGATTTTCCGAAATACAAGCAAGTATTTTTTCACCCAATCTTGATGATACTGGGTGGTAATGATCAGTACACAAATTTCACTTGGCTCAACAAATTTTGTTCTTCTAGGTAGAAGCGTTCGTCTACAGTAGCAGATTTTATATTTAGGTTTCCCTCTGTTCTCTCCTATATAGATAGATGTATTTGGAACACTAAATCCAACATGGTTTGTAGTAGCTCTTTGAAACTTGATAAAATAAAGTAGTTCTCAGTTTTGTCTCTATGGTTTGTTTCCTCTTCAAGTAGCTTGAGGCACAAACTGTGGAAAAGCACTTTCATTGAACGGGGTGGCCCAGCTTCCAAGAAATAACCAGTTTCCGAAATACTAGCAAATATTTTTTCACCCAATCTTGATGATACTTGGTGGTAATGATCGGTACACAAATCCCACTTGACTCACCAAATTTTGTTCTTCTAGTTTGAAGTGTTCATTTACAGTAGCAGTTTATATTTTTAGGTTTCCCTCTGTTCTCTCCTATAAAGATAAATGAATTTTGAACTATAAATCCAACATGGTTTTTAGTAGCTCTTTGAAACTTGACAAAAAAAAAGTAGTACTCAGTTTTGTCTCTATGAATTGTTTCCTCTTCAAGTAGCCCTAAGCAGAGACTGTGGAAAAGCACTTTCATTGAAAAGGGTTGCCAAGCTTCCAAGAAAATACGAGTTTCCGAAATACCAGCAAATATTTTTTCACCCAATCTTGAAGATACGTTTTGGTAATGATCAGTACACAAATCCCACTTGGCTCACCAAATTTTGTTCTTCTAGGTTGAAGCGTTCGTCTACAGTAGCAGTTTTTATATTTAGGTTTCCCTCTTTCTCTCCTATATAGATAGATGAATTTGGAACTCTAAATCCAACATGGTTTTTAGTAGCTCTTTGAAAGTTGACAAATAAAGGAGTTCTCAGTTTTGTCTCTATGGTTTGTTTAATCTTCAAAAAGCCCTAGGCACAGACTGTGGAAAAGCACTTTCATTGAGAGGGGTTGCCAAGCTTCTAAGAAATAACGAGTTTCCGAAATACCAGCAAATATTTTTTCACCCAATCTTGATGACACTTGGTGGAAATGATCAGTACACAAATCCAACTTCGCTCACCTAATTTTGTTCTTCTAGGTTGAAGCGTTCGTCTACAGTAGCAGTTTTTATATTTAGGTTTCACTCTGTTCTCTCATATATAGATAGAAGAATTTGGAACTCTAAATCCAACATGGTTACTACTAGCTCTTTGAAACTTGACCAAAAAGGAGTTCTCAGTTTTGTGTCTATGGTTTGTTTCCTCTTCAAGTAGCCCTAGGCACAGACTGTGGAAAAGCATTTTCATTGAGAGGGGTTGCCAAGCTTCCATGAATTCACGAGTTTTCGAAATACCAGCAAGTATTTTTTCACCCAATCTTGATTGTACTTGGTGGTAGTGATCCGTACACAAATCCCACTTGGCTCACCAAATTTTGTTCTTCTAGGTTGAAGCGTTCGTCTACAGTAGCAGTTTTTATATATAGGTTTCCCTCTGTTCTCTCCTATATAGATAGATGAATTTGTAACTCTAAATTCAACATGGTTTGTAGTAGCTCTTTGAAACTTGACAAAATAAAGTAGTTCTCAGTTTTGTCTCTATGGTTTGTTTCCTCTTCAAGTAGCTCTAGGCACAGACTGTGGAAAATCACTTTCATTGAAAAGGGTTGCCCAGCTTCCAAGAAAATACGAGTTTCCGAAATACCAGCAAATATTTTTTCACCCAATCTTGATGATACTTGGTGGTAATGATCAGTACACAAATCCCACTTGGCTCACCAAATTTTGTTCTTCTAGGTTGAAGCGTTCGTCTACAGTAGCAGTTTTTATATTAAGGTTTCCCTCTTTCTCTCCTATATAGATAGATGAATTTGGAACTCTAAATCCAACATGGTTTGTAGTAGCTCTTTGAAACTTGAAAAAATATAGGAGGTCTCTGTTTTGTCCCTATGGTTTGTTTCCTCTTCAAGTAGCCCTAGGCGCAGACTCTGGAAAAGCAATTTCATTGAGAGGGGTTGCCAAGCTTCTGAGAAATAACGATTTTCTGAAATACCAGCAAATATTTTTCACCCAATCTTGATGATACTTGTTGCTAATGATCAGTACACAAATCCCACTTGGCTCACAAAATTTTGTTCTTCTAGGTTGAAGCGTTCGTCTACAGTAGTCGTTTTTGTATTTATGTTTCACTCTGTTCTCTCATATATACATAGATTAATTTGGAACTCTAAATCCAACATGTTTTGTAGTAGCTGTTTGAAACTTGACAAAATACAGGAGTTCTGAGTTTTGTCTCTATGGTTTGTTTCCTCTTCAAGTAGCCCTAGGTGCAGACTCTGGAGAAGCACTTTCATTGAGATGGGTTGCCAAGCTTCTAAGAAATAACGAGTTTCCGAAGTACCAGCAAATATTTTTTCACCCAATCTTGATGACACTGGTTGCTAATGATCAGTACACAGATCCCACTTGGCTCACCAAATTTTGTTCTTCTAGGTTGAAGCGTTTGTCTACAGTAGCAGTTTTTATATTTAGGTTTCACTCTGTTCTCTCATATATAGATAGATGAATTTGGAACTCTAAATCCAACATTGTTTGTAGTAGCTCTTTGAAACTCGACAAAATAAAGAGTTCTGAGTTTTGTCTCTATGGTTTGTTTCCTCTTCAAGTAGCCCTAGGCACAGACTGTGGAAAACCACTTTCATTGAGAGGGGTTGCCAAGCTTCTAAGAAATAACGAGTTTCCGAAATATCAGCAAATATTTTTTCACCCAATCTTGATGATACTTGGTGGAAATGATCACTACACAGTACCCGCTTGGCTCACCAAATTATGTTCTTCTAGGTTGAAGCGTTTGTCTACAGTAGCCGTTTTTATATTTAGGTTTCACTCTGTTCTCTCATATATAGATAGATGAATTTGGAACTCTAAATCCAACATGGTTTGTAGTAGCTCTTTGTAACTTGACAAAATAAAGGAGTTCTGAGTTTTGTCTCTATGTTTTGTTTCCTCTTCAAGTAGCCCTAGGCGCAGACTGTGGAAAAGCACTTTCATTCAGAGGGGTTGCCAAGCTTCTAAGAAATAACGAGTTTCCCAAGTACCAGCAAATATTTTTTCACCCAATCTTGATGATACTGGTTGCTAATGATCAGTACACAAACCCCACTTGGCTCACCAAATTGTGTTCTTCTAGGTTGAAGCGTTCGCCTACAGTAGAAGATTTTATATTTAGGTTTCCCTCTGTTCTCTCCTATATAGATATATGAATTTGGAACTCTAAATCCAACATGGTTTGTAGTAGCTCTTTGAAACTTGACAAAATAAAGGAGTTCTCAGTTTGTCTCTATGGTTTGTTTCCTCTTCAAATAGCCCTAGGCAAAGACTGTGGAAAACCACTTTCATTGAGAGAGTTTGCCAAGCTTCTAAGAAATTACAAGTTTCCGAAATACCAGCAAATATTTTTTCAACCAATCTTGATGATACTGGGTGTTAATGATCAGTACACAGATCCCACTTGGCTCACCAAATTTTGTTCTTCTAGGTTGAAGCGTTCGTCTACAGTATCAGTTTTTATATTTAGGTTTCACTCTGTTATCTCATGTAGAGATAGATGAATTTGGAACTCTAAATCCAACATGGTTTGTAGTAGCTCCTTGAAACTTGACAAAATAAAGAGTTCTGAGTTTGTCTCTATGGTTTGTTTCCTCTTCAAGTAGCCCTAGGCACAGACTGTGGAAAACCAATTTCATTGAGAGGGGTTGCCAAGCTTCTAAGAAATAACGAGGTTCCGAAATATCAGCAAATATTTTTTCACCCAATCTTGATGATACTTGGTGGTAATGATCAGTACACAGTACCCGCTTGGCTCACCAAATTATGTTTTTCTAGGTTGAAGCTTTTGTCTACAGTAGCCATTTTTATATTTAGGTTTAACTCTGTTCTCTCATATATAGATAGATGAATTTGGAACTCTAAATCCAACATGGTTTTTAGTAGCTCTTTGTAACTTGACAAAATAAAGGAGTTCTGAGTTTTGTCTCTATGTTTTGTTTCCTCTTCAAGTAGCCCTAGGCGCAGACTGTGGAAAAGCACTTTCATTGAGAGGGGTTGCCAGGCTTCTAAGAAATTACAAGTTTCCGAAATACCAGCAAATATTTTTTCACCCAATCTTGATGATACTGGTTGCTAATGATCAGTACACAAACCCCACTTGGCTCACCAAATTGTGTTCTTCTAGGTTGAAGTGTTCGCCTACAGTAGAAGATTTTATAATTAGGTAGCCTCTGTTCTCTCCTATATAGATATATGAATTTGGAACTCTAAATCCAACATTGTTTGTAGTAGCTCTTTGAAACTTGACAAAATAAAGGAGCTCTCAGTTTTGTCTCTATGGTTTGTTTCCTCTTCAAGTAGCCCTAGGCAAAGACTGTGGAAAAGCACTTTCATTGAGAGAGTTTGCCAAGCTTCTAAGAAATTACAAGTTTCCGAAATACCAGCAAATATTTTTTCACCCAATCTTGATGATACTGGGTGTTAATGATCAGTACACAGATCCCACTTGGCTCACCAAATTTTGTTCTTCTAGGTAGAAGCGTTCGTCTACAATATCAGTTTTTATATTTAGGTTTCACTCTGTTCTCTCATGTAGAGATAGATGAATTTGGAACTCTAAATCCAACATGGTTTGTAGTAGCTCTTTGAAACTTGACAAAATAAAGAGTTCTGAGTTTTGTCTCTATGGTTTCTTTCCTCTTCAATTAGCCCTAGGCACAGACTGTGGAAAACCTCTTTCATTGAGGGGGTTGCCAAGCTTCTAAGAAATAACGAGTTTCCGAAATATCAGCAAATATTTTTTCACCCAATCTTGATGATACTGGTTGCTAATGATCAGTACACTAATCCCACTTGGCTCACCAAATTTTGTTCTTCTAGGTTGAAGCGTTCGTCTACAGTAGCCGTTTTTATATTTAGGTTTCACTCTGTTCTCTCATATATAGATAGATGAATTTGGAACTCTAAATCCAACATGGTTTGTAGTAGCTCTTTGAAACTTGACAAAATAAAGGAGTTCTCAGTTTTGTCTCTATGATTTGTTTGTTCTTCAAATAGCCCTATACACAGACTGTGGAAAAGCAATTTCATTGAGAGCGGTTGCCAAGCTTCTAAGAAATAACGAGTTTCCATAATACCAGCAAATATTTTTTCACCCAATCGTGATGATACTTGTTGCTAATGATCAGTACACAAATCCCACTTGGCTCACCAAATTTTGTTCTTCTAGGTTGAAGCGTTCGTCTACAGTAGTCGTTTTTATATTTATGTTTCACTCTGTTCTCTCATATATACATAGATGAATTTGGAACTCTAAATCCAACATGTTTTGTAGTAGCTGTTTGAAACTTGAAAAAATAAAGGAGTTCTGAGTTTTGTCTCTATGTTTTGTTTCCTCTTCGAGTAGCCCTAGGCGCAGACTGTGGAAAAGCACTTTCATTGAGAGGGGTTGCCAAGCTTCTAAGAAATAACGAGTTTCCCAAGTACCAGCAAATATTTTTTCACCCAATCTTGATGATACTGGTTGCTAATGATCAGTACACAAACCCCACTTGGCTCACCAAATAGTGTTCTTCTAGGTTGAAGCGTTCGCCTACAGTAGAAGATTTTATATTTAGGTTTCCCTCTGTTCTCTCATATATAGATAGATGAATTTGGAACTCTAAATCCAACATGGTTTGTAGTAGCTCCTTGAAACTTGAAAAAATAAAGGAGTTCTCAGTTTTGTCTCTATGGTTTGTTTCCTCTTCAAATAGCCCTAGGCAAAGACTGTGGAAAAGCACTTTCATTGAGAGAGTTTGCCAAGCTTCTAAGAAATTACAAGTTTCCGAAATACCAGCAAATATTTTTTCACCCAATCTTGATGATACTGGGTGCTAATGATCAGTACACAGATCCCACTTGGCTCACCAAATTTTGTTCTTCTAGGTTGAAGCGTTCGTCTACAGTAGCAGTTTTTATATTTAGGTTTCACTCTGTTCTCTCATGTAGAGATAGATGAATTTGGAACTCTAAATCCAACATGGATTGTAGTAGCTCTTTGAAACTTGACAAAATAAAGGAGTTGTGAGTTTTGTCTCTATGGTTTGTTTCCTCTTCAAGTAGCCCTAGGCACAGACTGTGGAAAAGCACTTTCATTGAGAGGGGTTGCCAAGCATCTAAGAAATAACGAGTTTCCGAAATACCAGCAAATATTTTTTCACCCAATCTTGATGATACTTGGTGGTAATGATCAGTACACAGATCCCACTTGGCTCACCAAATTTTGTTCTTCTAGGTTGAAGCATTCGTCTACAGTAGCAGTTTTTATATTTAGGTTTCTCTCTGTTCTCTCCTATATAGATAGATGAATTTGGAACTCTAAATCCAACATGGATTGTAGTAGCTCTTTGAAACTTGACAAAATAAAGGAGTTCTGAGTTTTGTCTCTATGGTTTGTTTCCTCTTCAAGTAGCCCTAGGCGCAGACTCTGGAAAAGCACTTTCATTGAGAGGGGTTGCCAAGCTTCTAAGATAACGAGTTTCCGAAGTACCAGCAAATATTTTTTCACCCAATCTTGATGATACTTGGTGGTAATGATCAGTACACAAATCCCACTTGGCTCACCAAATTTTGTTCCTCTAGGTTGAAGCGTTCGTCTACAGTAGCAGTTTTTATATTTAGGTTTCTCTCTGTTCTCTCCTATATAGATAGATGAATTTGGAACTTTAATCCAACATGGATTGTAGTAGCTCTTTGAAACTTGACAAAATAAAGGAGTTCTCAGTTTTGTCTCTATGGTTTGTTTCCTCTTCAAGTAGCCCTAGGCACAGACTGTGGAAAACCACTTTCATTGAGAGGGGTTGCCAAGCTTCTAAGAAATAACGAGTTTCCGAAATACCAGCAAATATTTTTTCACCCAAACTTGATGATACTTGGTGGTAATGATCAGTACACAGATCCCACTTGGTTCACCAAATTTTGTTCTTCTAGGTTGAAGCGTTCGTCTACAGTATCAGTTTTTATATTTAGATTTCACTCTGTTCTCTCATATATAGATAGATGAATTTGGAACTCTAAATCCAACATGGTTTGTAGTAGCTCTTTGAAACTCGACAAAATAAAGAGTTCTGAGTTTTGTCTCTATGGTTTGTTTCCTCTTCAAGTAGCCCTAGGCACAGACTGTGGAAAACCACTTTCATTGAGAGGGGTTGCCAAGCTTCTAAGAAATAACGAGTTTCCGAAATATCAGCAAATATATTTTCACCCAATCTTGATGATACTTGGTGGAAATGATCACTACACAGTACCCGCTTGGCTCACCAAATTATGTTCTTCTAGGTTGAAGCGTTTGTCTACAGTAGCCGTTTTTATATTTAGGTTTCACTCTGTTCTCTCATATATAGATAGATGAATTTGGAACTCTAAATCCAACATGGTTTGTAGTAGCTCTTTGTAACTTGACAAAATAAAAGAGTTCTGAGTGTTGTCTCTATGTTTTGTTTCCTCTTCAAGTAGCCCTAGGCGCAGACTGTGGAAAAGCACTTTCATTCAGAGGGGTTGCCAAGCTTCTAAGAAATAACGAGTTTCCCAAGTACCAGCAAATATTTTTTCACCCAATCTTGATGATACTGGTTGCTAATGATCAGTACACAAACCCCACTTGGCTCACCAAATTGTGTTCTTCTAGGTTGAAGCGTTCGCCTACAGTAGAAGATTTTATATTTAGGTTTCCCTCTGTTCTCTCCTATATAGATATATGAATTTGGAACTCTAAATCCAACATGGTTTGTAGTAGCTCTTTGAAACTTGACAAAATAAAGGAGTTCTCAGTTTGTCTCTATGGTTTGTTTCCTCTTCAAATAGCCCTAGGCAAAGACTGTGGAAAACCACTTTCATTGAGAGAGTTTGCCAAGCTTCTAAGAAATTACAAGTTTCCGAAATACCAGCAAATATTTTTTCAACCAATCTTGATGATACTGGGTGTTAATGATCAGTACACAGATCCCACTTGGCTCACCAAATTTTGTTCTTCTAGGTTGAAGCGTTCGTCTACAGTATCAGTTTTTATATTTAGGTTTCACTCTGTTATCTCATGTAGAGATAGATGAATTTGGAACTCTAAATCCAACATGGTTTGTAGTAGCTCTTTGAAACTTGACAAAATAAAGAGTTCTGAGTTTTGTCTCTATGGTTTGTTTCCTCTTCAAGTAGCCCTAGGCACAGACTGTGGAAAACCAATTTCATTGAGAGGGGTTGCCAAGCTTCTAAGAAATAACGAGGTTCCGAAATATCAGCAAATATTTTTTCACCCAATCTTGATGATACTTGGTGGTAATGATCAGTACACAGTACCCGCTTGGCTCACCAAATTATGTTTTTCTAGGTTGAAGCTTTTGTCTACAGTAGCCATTTTTATATTTAGGTTTAACTCTGTTCTCTCATATATAGATAGATGAATTTGGAACTCTAAATCCAACATGGTTTTTAGTAGCTCTTTGTAACTTGACAAAATAAAGGAGTTCTGAGTTTTGTCTCTATGTTTTGTTTCCTCTTCAAGTAGCCCTAGGCGCAGACTGTGGAAAAGCACTTTCATTGAGAGGGGTTGCCAGGCTTCTAAGAAATTACAAGTTTCCGAAATACCAGCAAATATTTTTTCACCCAATCTTGATGATACTGGTTGCTAATGATCAGTACACAAACCCCACTTGGCTCACCAAATTGTGTTCTTCTAGGTTGAAGCGTTCGCCTACAGTAGAAGATTTTATAATTAGGTAGCCTCTGTTCTCTCCTATATAGATATATGAATTTGGAACTCTAAATCCAACATTGTTTGTAGTAGCTCTTTGAAACTTGACAAAATAAAGGAGCTCTCAGTTTTGTCTCTATGGTTTGTTTCCTCTTCAAGTAGCCCTAGGCAAAGACTGTGGAAAAGCACTTTCATTGAGAGAGTTTGCCAAGCTTCTAAGAAATTACAAGTTTCCGAAATACCAGCAAATATTTTTTCACCCAATCTTGATGATACTGGGTGTTAATGATCAGTACACAGATCCCACTTGGCTCACCAAATTTTGTTCTTCTAGGTAGAAGCGTTCGTCTACAGTATCAGTTTTTATATTTAGGTTTCACTCTGTTCTCTCATGTAGAGATAGATGAATTTGGAACTCTAAATCCAACATGGTTTGTAGTAGCTCTTTGAAACTTGACAAAATAAAGAGTTCTGAGTTTTGTCTCTATGGTTTCTTTCCTCTTCAATTAGCCCTAGGCACAGACTGTGGAAAACCTCTTTCATTGAGGGGGTTGCCAAGCTTCTAAGAAATAACGAGTTTCCGAAATATCAGCAAAAGTTTTTCACCCAATCTTGATGATACTGGTTGCTAATGATCAGTACACTAATCCCACTTGGCTCACCAAATTTTGTTCTTCTAGGTTGAAGCGTTCGTCTACAGTAGCCGTTTTTATATTTAGGTTTCACTCTGTTCTCTCATATATAGATAGATGAATTTGGAACTCTAAATCCAACATGGTTTGTAGTAGCTCTTTGAAACTTGACAAAATAAAGGAGTTCTCAGTTTTGTCTCTATGGTTTGTTTCCTCTTCAAATAGCCCTATACACAGACTGTGGAAAAGCAATTTCATTGAGAGCGGTTGCCAAGCTTCTAAGAAATAACGAGTTTCCATAATACCAGCAAATATTTTTTCACCCAATCTTGATGATACTTGTTGCTAATGATCAGTACACAAATCCCACTTGGCTCACCAAATTTTGTTCTTCTAGGTTGAAGCGTTCGTCTACAGTAGTCGTTTTTATATTTATGTTTCACTCTGTTCTCTCATATATACATAGATGAATTTGGAACTCTAAATCCAACATGTTTTGTAGTAGCTGTTTGAAACTTGAAAAAATAAAGGAGTTCTGAGTTTTGTCTCTATGTTTTGTTTCCTCTTCGAGTAGCCCTAGGTGCAGACTGTGGAAAAGCACTTTCATTGAGAGGGGTTGCCAAGCTTCTAAGAAATAACGAGTTTCCCAAGTACCAGCAAATATTTTTTCACCCAATCTTGATGATACTGGTTGCTAATGATCAGTACACAAACCCCACTTGGCTCACCAAATAGTGTTCTTCTAGGTTGAAGCGTTCGCCTACAGTAGAAGATTTTATATTTAGGTTTCCCTCTGTTCTCTCATATATAGATAGATGAATTTGGAACTCTAAATCCAACATGGTTTGTAGTAGCTCCTTGAAACTTGAAAAAATAAAGGAGTTCTCAGTTTTGTCTCTATGGTTTGTTTCCTCTTCAAATAGCCCTAGGCAAAGACTGTGGAAAAGCACTTTCATTGAGAGAGTTTGCCAAGCTTCTAAGAAATTACAAGTTTCCGAAATACCAGAAAATATTTTTTCACCCAATCTTGATGATACTGGGTGTTAATGATCAGTACACAGATCCCACTTGGCTCACCAAATTTTGTTCTTCTAGGTTGAAGCGTTCGTCTACAGTAGCAGTTTTTATATTTAGGTTTCACTCTGTTCTCTCATGTAGAGATAGATGTATTTGGAACTCTAAATCCAACATGGATTGTAGTAGCTCTTTGAAACTTGACAAAATAAAGGAGTTGTGAGTTTTGTCTCTATGGTTTGTTTCCTCTTCAAGTAGCCCTAGGCACAGACTGTGGAAAAGCATTTTCATTGAGAGGGGTTGCCAAGCATCTAAGAAATAACGAGTTTCCGAAATACCAGCAAATATTTTTTCACCCAATCTTGATGATACTTGGTGGTAATGATCAGTACACAGATCCCACTTGGCTCACCAAATTTTGTTCTTCTAGGTTGAAGCATTCGTCTACAGTAGCAGTTTTTATATTTAGGTTTCTCTCTGTTCTCTCCTATATAGATAGATGAATTTGGAACTCTAAATCCAACATGGATTGTAGTAGCTCTTTGAAACTTGACAAAATAAAGGAGTTCTGAGTTTTGTCTCTATGGTTTGTTTCCTCTTCAAGTAGCCCTAGGCGCAGACTCTGGAAAAGCACTTTCATTGAGAGGGGTTGCCAAGCTTCTAAGAAATAACGAGTTTCCGAAGTACCAGCAAATATTTTTTCACCCAATCTTGATGATACTTGGTGGTAATGATCAGTACACAAATCCCACTTGGCTCACCAAATTTTGTTCCTCTAGGTTGAAGCGTTCGTCTACAGTAGCAGTTTTTATATTTAGGTTTCTCTCTGTTCTCTCCTATATAGATAGATGAATTTGGAACTTTAATCCAACATGGATTGTAGTAGCTCTTTGAAACTTGACAAAATAAAGGAGTTCTCAGTTTTGTCTCTATGGTTTGTTTCCTCTTCAAGTAGCCCTAGGCACAGACTGTGGAAAACCACTTTCATTGAGAGGGGTTGCCAAGCTTCTAAGGAATAACGAGTTTCCGAAATACCAGCAAATATTTTTTCACCCAAACTTGATGATACTTGGTGGTAATGATCAGTACACAGATCCCACTTGGTTCACCAAATTTTGTTCTTCTAGGTTGAAGCGTTCGTCTACAGTATCAGTTTTTATATTTAGGTTTCACTCTGTTCTCTCATATATAGATAGATGAATTTGGAACTCTAAATCCAACATGGTTTGTAGTAGCTCTTTGAAACTTGACAAAATAAAGAGTTCTGAGTTTTGTCTCTATGGTTTCTTTCCTCTTCAATTAGCCCTAGGCACAGACTGTGGAAAACCACTTTCATTGAGGGGGTTGCCAAGCTTCTAAGAAATAACGAGTTTCCGAAATATCAGCAAATATTTTTTTACCCAATCTTGATGATACTGGTTGCTAATGATCAGTACACAAATCCCACTTGGCTCACCAAATTTTGTTCTTCTAGGTTGAAGCGTTTGTCTACAGTAGCCGTTTTTATATTTAGGTTTCACTCTGTTCTCTCATTTATAGATAGATGAATTTTTTAACTCTAAATCCGACATGGTTTGTAGTAGCTCTGTGAAACTTGACAAAATAAAGGAGTTCTGAGTTTTGTCTCTATGGTTTGTTTCCTCTTGAAGCAGCCCTAGGTGCAGACTCTGGAAAAGCACTTTCATTGAGAGGGGTTGCCAAGCTTCTAAGAAATAACGAGTTTCCGAAGTACCAGCAAATATTTTTTCACCCAATCTTGATGATACTGGTTGCTAATGATCAGTACACAGATCCCACTTGGCTCACAAAATTTTGTTCTTCTAGGTTGAAGCGTTCGTCTACAGTAGCAGTTTTTATATTTAGGTTTCACTCTGTTCTCTCATATATAGATAGATAAATTTGGAACTCTAAATCCAACATGGTTTGTAGTAGCTCTTTGAAACTCGACAAAATAAAGAGTTCTGAGTTTTGTCTCTATGGTTTGTTTCCTCTTCAAGTAGCCCTAGGCACAGACTGTGGAAAAGCACTTTCATTGAGAGGGGTTGCCAAGCTTCTAAGAAATAACGAGTTTCCGAAGTACGAGCAAATATTTTTCCACCCAATTTTGATGATACTGGTTGCTAATGATCAGTACACAAATCCCACTTGGCTCAATAAATTGTGTTCTTCTAGGTTGAAGCGTTCGCCTACAGTAGCAGTTTTTATATTTAGGTTTCACTCTGTTCTCTCATATATAGATAGATGAATTTGGAACTCTAAATCCAACATGGTTTGTAGTAGCTCTTTGAAACTTGACAAAATAAAGGAGTTCTCAGTTTTGTCTCTATGGTTTGTTTCCTCTTCAAGTAGCCCTGGGCACAGACTGTGGAAAACCACTTTCATTGATAGGGGTTGCCAAGCTTCTAAGAAATAACGAGTTTCCGAAATACCAGCAAATATTTTTTATCCCAAACTTGATGATACTTGGTGGTAATGATCAGTACACAGATCCCACTTGGCTCACCAAATTTTGTTCTTCTAGGTTGAAGTGTTCGTCTACAGTAGCAGTTTTTTTATTTAGGTTTCACTCTGTTCTCTCATATATAGATAGATGAATTTGGAACTCTAAATCCAACATGGTTTGTAGTAGCTGTTTGAAACTCGACAAAATAAAGAGTTCTGAGTTTTGTCTCTATGGTTTGTTTCCTCTTCAAGTAGCCCTAGGCACAGACTGTGGAAAACCACTTTCATTGAGAGGGGTTGCCAAGCTTCAAAGAAATAACGAGTTTCCGAAATATCAGCAAATATTTTTTCACCCAATCTTGATGATACTTGGTGGTAATGATCAGTACACAGTACCCGCTTGGCTCACCAAATTTTGTTCTTCTAGGTTGAAGCGTTCGTCTACAGTAGCAGTTTTTATATTTAGGTTTCACTCTGTTCTCTCATATATAGATAGATTAATTTCTAACTGTAAATCCAACATGATTTGTAGTAGCTCTTTGAAATTGACAAAATAAAGGAGTTCTCAGTTTGTCTCTATGGTTTGTTTTCTCTTCAAGTAGCCGTAGGCTCAGACTGTGAAAAGCACTTTCATTGAGAGGGGTTGCCAAGCTTCTAAGAAATTACGAGTTTCCAAAATACCAGCAAATATTTTTTCACCCAATCTTGATGATAATTGTTGCTAATGATCAGTACACAAATCCCACTTGGCTCACCAAATTTTGTTCTTCTAGGTTGAAGCGCTCGTCTACAGTAGCAGTTTTTATATTTAGGTTTCACTCTGTTCTCTCCTATATAGATATATGAATTTGGAACTCTAAATCCAACATGGATTGTAGTAGCTCTTTGAAACGTGACAAAATAAAGGATTTCTGAGTTTTATCTCTATGGTTTGTTTCCTCTTCAAGTAGCCCTAGGAACAGCCTGTGGAAAAGCACTTTCATTGAGAGTGGTTGCCAGCTTCTAAGAAATAACGAGTTTCCGAAATACCAGAAAATTTTTTTTCACCCATTCTTGATGATACTTGGTGGTAATGATCAGTACACAGATCCCACTTGGCACACCAAATTTGTTCTTCTAGGTTGAAGCGTTCGTCTACAGTAGCAGTTTTTATATTTAGGTTTCACTCTGTTCTCTCATATATAGATAGATGAATTTGGAACTCTAAATCCAACATGGTTTGTAGTAGCTCTTTGAAACATGACAAAATATAGGAGTTCTGAGTTTTGTCTCTATGGTTTGTTTCCTCTTCAAGTCGCCCTAGGCACAGACTGTTGAAAACTACTTTCATTGAGAGGTGTTGCAAAGCTTCTAAGAAATAAAGAGTTTCCGATATACCAGCAAATATTTTTTCACCCAATCTTGATGATACTTGGAGGTAATGATCAGTACACAGATCCCACTTGGCTCACCAAATTTTCTTCTTCTAGGTTGAAGCGTTCGTCTACAGTAGCCGTTTATATATTTAGGTTTCACTGTTCTCTCATATATAGATAGATGAATTTGGAACTCTAAATCAAACATGGTTTGTAGTAGCTCTTTGAAACTTGAAAAAATAAAGGATTTCTCAGTTTTGTCTCTATGGATTGTTTCCTCTTCAATTAGCCCTAGGCACACACTGTGGAAAAGCACTTTCATTGAGAGGGGTTGCCAAGCTTCTAAGAAATAACGAGTTTCCGAAATACCAGCAAATATTTTTTCACCCAATCTTGATGATACTTGTTGCTAATGATCAGTACACAAATCCCACTTGGCTCACCAAATTTTGTTCTTCTAGGTAGAAGCGTTCGTCTACAGTAGCAGTTTTTATATATAGGTTTCCCTCTGTTCCCTCCTATATAGATAGATGAATTTGGAACTCTATATCCAACATGGTTTGTCGTAGCTCTTTGAAACTTGACAAAATAAAGGAGTTCTCAGTTTTGTCTCTATGGTTTGTTTCCTCTTCAAGTAGCCCCAGGCACAGACTGTGGAAATATACTTTCATTGAGATGGGTTGAGAAGCTTCTAAGTAATAACGAGTTTCCGAAATACCAGCAAATATTTTTTCACCCAATCTTGATGATACTTGGTGGTAAAGATCAGTACACAAATCCCACTTGGCTCACCAAATTTTGTGCTTCTAGGTTGATCCGTTCGTCTACAGTAGCAGTTTTTATAGTTAGGTCTCCCTCTGTTCTCTCATATATAGATAGATGAATTTGGAACTCTAAATCCAACATGGTTTGTAGTAGCTCTTTGAAACTTGAAAAAATAAAGGAGTTCTCAGTTTTCTCTCTATGGTTTGTTTCCTCTTCAAGTAGCCCTAGGCACAGACTGTGGAAAAGCACTTTCATTGAGAGGGGTTGAGAAGCTTCTAAGAAATTACGATTTTCCGAAATACCAGCAAATATTTTTTCACCCAATCTTGATGATACTTGGTGGTAATGATCAGAACACAAATCCCACTTGGCTCACCAAATTTTGTACATCAAGGTTGAAGCGTTCGTCTACAGTAGCAGTTTTTATATTTAGGTTTCCCTCTGTTCTCTCCTATATAAATAGATGAATTTGGAACTCTAAATCCAACATGGTTTATAGTAGCTCTTTGAAACTTGAAAAAATAATGGAGTTCTCAGTTTTGTCTCTATGGTTTGTTTCCTCTTCCAGTAGCCCTAGACACAGACTGGGGAAATGTACTTTCATTGAGATGGGTTCAGAAGCTTCTAAGAAATAACGAGTTTCCGAAATACCAGCAAATATTTTTTCACCCAAACTTGATGATACTTGGTGGTAATGATCAGGACACAAATCCCACTTGGCTCACCAAATTTTGTTCTTCTAGTTTGAAGCTTTCGTCTACAGTAGCAGTTTTTATATTTAGGTTTCCCTCTGTTCTCTCCTATATAGATTGATGAATTTGGAACTCTAAATCCAACATGGTTTGTAGTAGCTCTTTGACACTCGATAAAATAAAGGAGTTCTCAGTTTTGTCTCTATGCTTTGTTTCCTCTTCAAGTAGCCGTAGGCACAGACTGTGGAAAAGCACTTTCATTGAGAGGGGTTGCCAAGCTTCTAAGAAATTACGAGTTTCCGAAATACCAGCAAATATTTTTTCACCCAATCTTGATGATACTTGGTGGTAATGATCAGTACACAAATTCCACTTGGCTCACCAAATTTTGTGCTTCTAGGTTGATCCGGTCTTCTACAGTAGTAGTTTTTATAGTTAGGTTTCCCTCTGTTCTCTCATATATAGATAGATGAATTTGGAACTCTAAATCCAACATGGTTTGTAGTAGCTCCTTGAAACTTGCAAAAATAAAGGAGTTCTCAGTTTTGTCTCTATGGTTTGTTTCGTCTTCAAGTAGCCCTAGGCACAGACTGTGGAAAAGCACTTTCATTGAGAGGGGTTGCCAAGCTTCTAAGAAATTATGATTTTCCGAAATATCAGCAAATATTTTTTCACCCAATCTTGATGATACTTGGTGGTAATGATCAGAACACAAATCCCACTTGGCTCACCAAATTTTGTACTTCTAGGTTGAAGCGTTCGTCTACATTAGCAGTTTTTATATTTAGGTTTCCCTCTGTTCTCTCCTATATAAATAGATGAATTTGGAACTCTAAATCCAACATGGTTTATAGTAGGTCTTTGAAACTTGAAAAAATAAAGAGTTCTCAGTTTTTTCTCTATGGTTTGTTTCTTCTTCCAGTAGCCCTAGGTACTGACTGTGGAAAAGCACTTTCATTGAGAGGGGTTGCCAATCTTCTAAGAAATTACGAGTTTCCGAAACACCAGCAAATATTTTTTCACCCAATCTTCATGATACTTGGTGGTAATGATTAGTACACAAATCCCACTTGGCTCACCAAATTTTGTTCTTCTAGGTTGAAGCGTTCGTCTACAGTAGCAGTATTTATATTTAGCTTTCCCTCTGTTCTCTCCTATATAGATAGATGAATTTGGAACTCTAAATCCAACATGGTTTGAAGTAGCTCTTTGAAACTTGACAAAATGAAGGAGTGCTCAGTTTTTTCTCTATGGTTTGTTTTCTCTTCAAGTAGCCCTAGGCACAGACTGTGGAAATGTACTTTCATTGAGATGGGTTGAGAAGCTTCTAAGAAATAACGAGTTTCCGAAATACCAGCAAATATTTTTTAACCCAATCTTGATGATACTTGGTGGTAATGATCAGGACACAAATCCCACTTGGCTCACCAAATTTTGTTCTTCTAGGTTGAAGCGTTCGTCTACAGTAGCAGTTTTTATATTTAGGTTTCCCTCTTCTCTCCTATATAAATAGATGAATTTGGAACTCTAAATCCAACATGGTTTATAGTAGCTCTTTGAAACTTGACAAAATGAAGGAGTTCTCAGTTTTGTCTCTATGGTTTGTTTCCTCTTCCAGTAGCCCTAGGCACAGACTGTGGAAAAGCACTTTCATTGAGAGGGGTTGCCAAGCTTCTAAGAAATAACGAGTTTCCGAAATACCAGCAATTATTTTTTACCAAATCTTGATGATACTTGGTGGTAATGATCAGTACACAAATCCCACTTGGCTCACCAAATTTTGTTCTTCTAGGTTGAAGCGTTCGTCTACAGTAGCAGTTTTTATATTTAGGTTTCCCTCTGTTCTCTCCTATATAGATAGTTGATTTTGGAACTCTAAATCCAACATGGTTTGTAGTAGCTCTTTGAAACTTGACAAAATGAAGGAGTTCTCAGTTTTCTCTCTATGGTTTGTTTCCTCTTCAAGTAGCCCTAGGCACAGACTGTGGAAATGTACTTTCACTGAGATGTGTTGAGAAGCTTCTAAGAAATAATGAGTTTCCGAAATACCAGCAAATATTTTTTCACCCAAACTTGATGATACTTGGTGGTAATGATCGGTACACAAATCCCAATTGGCTCACCAAATTTTGTTCTTCTAGTTTGAGGCTTTCATCTACAGTAGCAGTTTTTATATTTAGTTTCCCTCTGTTCTCTCCTATATAGATAGATGAATTTGGACCTCTAAATCCAACATGGTTTGTAGTAGCTCTTTGAAACTTGATAAAATAAAAAAGTTCTCAGTTTTGTCTCTATGGTTTGTTTCCTCTTCAAGTAGTCCTAGGCACAGACTGTGGAAAGCACTTTCACTGAGATGTGTTGCCAAGCTTCTAAGAAATAACGAGTTTCCGAAATACCAGCAAATATTTTTTCACAGAATCTTGATGATACTTGGTGGTAATGATCAGTACACAAATCCCACTTGGTTCACCAAATTTTGTTCTTCTAGGTTGATGCATTCGTCTACAGTAGCAATTTTTATAGTGAGGTTTCCCTCTGTTCTCTCATATATAGATAGATGAATTTGGAACTCTAAATCCAACATGGTTTGTAGTAGCTCCTTGAAACTTGAAAAAATAAAGGAGTTCTCAGTTTTGTCTCTATGGTTTGTTTCCTCTTCAAGTAGCCTTTGGCACAGACTGTGGAAAAGCACTTTCATTGAGAGTGGTTGCCAAGCTTCTAAGACATTCCGATTTTCCGAAATACCAGCAAATATTTTTTCACCCAATCTTGATGATACTTGGTGGTAATGATCAGCACACAAATCCCACTTGGCTCACCAAATTTTGTTCTTCTAGGTTGAAGCGTTCGTCTACAGTAGCAGTTTTTATATTTAGGTTTCCCTCTGTTCTCTCCTATATAGATAGATGAATTTGGAACTCTAAATCCAACATGGTTTGTAGTAGCTCTTTGAAACTTGACAAAATAAAGGAGTTCTCAGTTTTGTCTCTATGGTTTGTTTTCTCTTCAAGTAGCCCTAGGCACACTCTGTGGAAAAGCACTTTCATTGAGAGGGGTTGCCAAGCTTCTATGAAATTACGAGTTTCCGAAATACCAGCAAATATTTTTTCACCCAATCTTCATGATACTTGGTGGTAATGATCAGTACACAAATCCCACTTGGCTCACCAAATTTTGTTCTTCTAGGTTGAAGCGTTCGTCTACAGTAGCAGTTTTTATATTTAGGTTTCCCTCTGTTCTCTCCTATATAGATAGATGATTTTGGAACTCTAAATCCAACATGGTTTGTAGTAGCTCTTTGAAACTTGACACAATAAAGGAGTTCTGAGTTTTGTCTCTATGGTTTGTTTCCTCTTCAAGTAGCCCTAGACACAGACTGTTGAAAACTACTTTCATTGAGAGGTGTTTCAAAGCTTCTAAGAAATAAAGAGTATCCGATATACCAGCAAATATTTTTTCATACAATCTTGATGATACTTGGAGGTAATGATCAGTACACAGATCCCACTTGGCTCACCAAATTTTGTTCTTCTAGGTTGAAGCGTTCTTCTACAGTAGCCGTTTATATATTTAGGTTTCACTGTTCTCTCATATATAGATAGATGAATTTGGAACTCTAAATCCAACATGGTTTGTAGTAGCTCTTTGAAACTTGAAAAAATAAAGGATTTCTCAGTTTTGTCTCTATGGTTTGTTTCCTCTTCCAGTAGCCCTAGACACAGACTGTGGAAATGTACATTCATTGAGATGGGTTGAGAAGCTTCTAAGAAATAACGAGTTTCCGAAATACCAGCAAATATTTTTTCACCCAAACTTGATGATACTTGGTGGTAATGATCAGTACACAAATCCCACTTGGCCCACCAAATTTTGTTCTTCTAGTTTGAAGCTTTCATCTACAATAGCAGTTTTTATATTTAGTTTCCCTCTGTTCTCTCATATATAGATAGATGAATTTGGAACTCTAAATCCAACATGGTTTGTAGTAGCTCTTTGAAACTTGATAAAATAAACATTCTCAATTTTGTCTCTATGGTTTGTTTCCTTTTCAAGTAGTCCTAGGCACAGACTGTGGAAAGCACTTTCACTGAGATGGGTAGCTATGCTTCTAAGAAATAACGAGTTTCCGAAATACCAGCAAATATTTTTTCACCCAATCTTGATGATACTTGTTGCTAATGATCAGTACACAAATCCCACTTGGCTCACCAAATTTTGTACTTCTAGGTTGAAGCGTTCGTCTACAGTAGCGGGCTTTATATTTTGTTTCCCTCTGTTCTCTCCTATATAAATAGATGAATTTGGAACTCTAAATCCAACATGGTTTATAGTAGGTCTTTGAAACTTGAAAAAATAAAGAGTTCTCAGTTTTGTCTCTATGGTTTGTTTCCTCTTCCAGTAGCCCTAGGTACTGACTGTGGAAAAGCACTTTCATTGAGAGGGGTTGCCAATCTTCTAAGAAATTACGACTTTCCGAAATACCAGCAAATATTTTTTCACCCAATCTTGATGATACTTGGTGGTAATGATCAGTACACAAATCCCACTTGGCTCACCAAATTTTGTTCTTCTAGGTTGAAGCGTTCGTCTAGAGTAGCAGTTTTTATATTTAGGTTTCCCTCTGTTCTCTAATATATAGATAGATGATTTTGGAACTCTAAATCCAACATGGTTTGTAGTAGCTCTTTGAAACTTGAAAAAATGAAAAAGTTCTCAGTTTTGTCTCTATGGTTTGTTTCCTCTTCAAGTAGCCCTAGGCACAGACTGTGGAAATGTAGTTTCATTGAGATGGGTTGAGAAGCTTCTAAGAAATAACGAGTTTCCGAAATACCAGCAAATATTTTTTCACCCAATCTTGATGATACTTGGTGGTAATGATCAGGACACAAATCCCACTTGGCTCACCAAATTTTGTTCTTCTAGGTTGAAGCGTTCGTATACAGTAGCAGTTTTTATATTTAGGTTCCCTGTTCTCTCCTATATAAATAGATGAATTTGGAACTCTAAATCGAACATGGTTTATAGTAGCTCTTTGAAACTTGACAAAATAAAGGAGTTCTCAGTTTTGTCTCTATGGTTTGTTTCCTCTTCCAGTAGCCCTAGACACAGACTGGGGAAATGTACTTTCATTGAGATGGGTTGAGAAGCTTCTAAGAAATAACGAGTTTCCGAAATACCAGCAAATATTTTTTCACCCAATCTTGATGATACTTGGTGGGAATGATCAGTAAACAGTTCCCACTTGGCTCACCAAATTTTGTTCTTCTAGGTTGAAGCGTTCGTCTACAGTAGCAGTTTTTATATTCAGGTTTCACTCTGTTCTCTCATATATAGATAGATGAATTTGGAACTCTAAATCCAACATGGTTTGTAGTAGCTCTTTGAAACGTGACAAAATAAAGGAGTTCTGAGTTTTGTCTCTATGGTTTGTTTCCTCTTCAAGTAGTCCTAGGCACAGACTGTGGAAAAGCAATTTCATTGAGAGGGGTTGCCAAGCTTCTAAGAAATAACGAGTTTCCAAAATACCAGCCAATAGTTTTTCACCCAAACTTGATGATACTTGGTGCGAATGATCAGTACACAGATCCCACTTGGCTCACCAAATTTTGTTATTCTAGGTTGAAGCGTTCGTCTACAGTAGCAGTTTTTATATTTAGGTTTCACTCTGTTCTCTCATATATAGATAGATGAATCTGGAACTCTAAATCCAACATGGTTTGTAGTAGCTCTTTGAAACTTGACAAAATAAAGAGTTCTGAGTTTTGTTTCTATGGTTTGTTTCCTCTTCAAGTAGCCCTAGGCACAGACTGTGGAAAACCACTTTCATTGAGAGGGGTTGCCAAGCTTCTAAGAAATAACGAGTTTCCGAAATATCAGCAAATATTTTTTCACCCAATCTTGATGATACTTGGTGGTAATGATCAGTACACAGTAACCACTTGGCTCACCAAATTTTGTTCTTCTAGGTTGAAGCGTTCGTCTACAGTAGTCGTTTTTATATTTAGGTTCCACTCTGTTCTCTCATATATAGATAGATGAATTTGGAACTCTAAATCCAACATGGTTTGTAGTAGCTCTTTGAAACTTGACAAAATAAAGGAGTTCTGAGTTTTGTCTCTATGGTTTGTTTCCTCCTCAAGTAGCCCTAGTCACAGACTGTGGAAGCACTTTCATTGAGATTTGTTGCCAAGCTTCTAAGAAATAACGTGTTTCCAAAATACCAGCAAATATTTTTTCACCCAATCTTGATGATACTTGGTGGAAATGATCAGTACACAAATCCCACTTGGCTTACCAAATTTTGTTCTTCTAGGTTGAAGCGTTCGTCTACAGTAGCAGTATTTATATTTAGGTTTCTCTCTGTTCTCTCCTATATAGATAGATGAATTTGGAACTTTAAATCCAACATGGATTGTAGTAGCTCTTTGAAACTTGACAAAATAAAGGAGTTCTCACTTTTGTCTCTATGGTTTGTTTCCTCTTCAAGTAGCCCTAGGCACAGACTGTGGAAAAGCACTTTCACTACGAGGGGTTGCCAAGCATCTAAGAAATAACGAGTTTCCGAAATACCAGAAAATATTTTTTCACCCAATCTTGATGATACTTGGTGGGAATGATCAGTAAACAGTTCCCACTTGGCTCACCAAATTTTGTTCTTCTAGGTTGAAGCGTTCGTCTACAGTAGCAGTTTTTATATTTAGGTTTCACTCTGTTCTCTCATATATAGATAGATGAACTTGGAACTCTAAATCCAACATGGTTTGTAGTAGCTCTTTGAAACTTGACAAAATAAAGGAGTTCTGAGTTTTGTCTCTATGGTTTGTTTCCTCTTCAAGTAGCCCTAGGCGCAGACTCTGGAAAAGCAATTTCATTGAGAGGGGTTGCGAAGCTTCTAAGAAATAACGAGTTTCCGAAGTACCAGCAAATATTTTTTCACCCAATCTTGATGATACTTGTTGCTAATGATCACTACACAGATCCCACTTGGCTCACCAAATTTTGTTCTTCTAGGTTGAAGCGTTCGTCTACAGTAGCAGTTTTTATATTTAGGATTCACTCTGTTCTCTCATATTTCGATAGATGAATTTGGAACTCTAAATCCAACATGGTTTGTAGTAGCTCTTTGAAACTTGACAAAATAAAGGAGTTCTGAGTTTTGTCTCTATGGTTTGTTTCCTCTTCAAGTAGCCCTAGGCGCAGACTGTGGAAAAGCACTTTCATTGAGAGGGGTTGCCAAGCTTCTAGGAAATAACGAGTTTCCAAAATACCAGCAAATATTTTTTCACCCAATCTTGATGATACTGGTTGCTAATGATCTGTACACAAATCCCACTTGGCTCACCAAATTGTGTTCTTGTAGGTTGAAGCGTTCATCTACAGTAGCAGTTTTTATTTTTAGGTCACACTCTGTTCTCTCATATATAGATAGATGAAGTTGGAACTCTAAATCCAACATGGTTTGTAGTAGCTCTTTGAAACTTGACAAAATAAAGGAGTCCTGAGTTTTCTCTATGGTTTGTTTCCTCTTCAAGAGGCCTAGGCACAGACTGTTTAAAAGCACTTTAATTGAAGGGGTTGCCAAGCTTCTAAGAAATAACGAGTTTCCGAAATACCAGCAAATATTTTTTCACCGAATCTTGATGATCCATGTTGCTAATGATGAGTACACAGATCCCACTTGGCTCACCAAATTTTGTTCTTCTAGGTTGAAGCGTTCGTCTACAGTAGCAGTTTTTATATTTAGGTTTCTCTCTGTTCTCTCCTATATAGATAGATGAATTTGGAACACTAAATCCAACATGGATTGCAGTAGCTCTTTGAAACTTGACAAAATAAAGGAGTTCTCCGTTTTGTCTCTATGGTTTGTTTCCTCTTCAAGTATCCCTAGGCACAGACTGTGGAAAAGCACTTTCATTGAGAGGGGTTGCCAAGCTTCTAAGAAATAACGAGTTTCCAAAATACCAGCAAATAATTTTTTCACCCAATCTTGATGATACTTGGTGGTAATGATCAGTACACAGATCCCACTTGGCTCACCAAATTTTGTTCTTCTAGGTTGAAGCGTTCGTCTACAGTAGCAGTTTTTATATTTAGGTTTCACTCTGTTCTCTCATATATAGATGGATGAATTTGGAACTCTAAATCCAACATGGTTGTAGTAGCTCTTTGAAACTTGACAAAATAAAGAGTTCTGAGATTTGTCTCTATGGATGGTTTCCTCTTCAAGTAGCCCTAGGCACAGACTGTGGAAAACCACTTTCATTGAGAGGTGTTGCCAAGCTTCTAAGAAATAACGAGTTTCCGAAATACCAGCAAATATTTTTTCACCCAATCTTGATGATACTTGGTGGTAATGATCAGTACACAGATCCCACTTGGCTCACCAAATTTTGTTCTTCTAGGTTGAAGCGTTAGTCTACAGTAGTCGTTTTTATATTTAGGTTTCACTCTGTTCTCTCATATATAGATATATGAATTTGGACTCTAAATCCAACATGGTTTGTAGTAGCTCTTTGAAACTTGACAAAATAAAGGAGTTCTGAGTTTTGTCTCTATGGTTTGTTTCCTCTTCAAGTAGCCCTAGACGCAGACTCTGGAAAAGCACTTTCATTGAGAGGGGTTGCCAAGCTTCTAAGAAATAACGAGTTTCAGAAGTACCAGCAAATATTTTTTCACCCAATCTTGATGATACTGGTTGTTAATGATCAGTACACAAATCCCACTTGGCTCACCAAATTGTGTTCTTCAAGGTTGAAGCGTTCGCCTACAGTAGAAGTTTTTATATTTAGGTTTCCCTCTGTTCTCTCATATATAGATATATGAATTTGGAACTCTAAATCCAACATGGATTGTAGTAGCTCTTTGAAACTTGACAAAATAAAGGAGCTCTCAGTTTTGTCTCTATGGTTTGCTTAATCTTCAAGTAGCCCTAGGCACTGACTGTGGAAGCACTTTCATTGAGATGGGTTGCCAAGCTACTAAGAAATAACGTGTTTCCAAAATACCAGCAAATATTTTTTCACCCAATCTTGATGAAACTTGGTGGAAATGATCAGTACACAAATCCCACTTGGCTCACCAAATTTTGTTCTTCTAGGTTGAAGCGTTCGTCTACAGTAGCAGTTTTTATATTTAGGTTTCTCTCTGTTCTCTCCTATATAGATAGATGAATTTGGAACTTTAAATCCAACATGGATTGTAGTAGCTCTTTGAAACTTGACAAAATAAAGGAGTTCTTAGTTTTGTCTCTATGGTTTGTTTCCTCTTCAAGTAGCCCTAGGCACAGACTGTGGAAAAGCACTTTGACTAAGAGGGGTTGCCAATCTTCTAAGAAATAACGAGTTTCCGAAATACCAGCAAATATTTTTTCACCCAATCTTGATGATACTTGGTGAGAATGATCAGTACACAGTTCCCACTTGGCTCACCAAATTTTGATCTTCTAGGTTGAAGCGTTCGTCTACAGTAGCAGTTTGTATATTTAGGTTTCACTCTGTTCTCTCATATATAGATAGATGAATTTGGAACTCTAAATCCAACATGGTTTGTACTAGCTCTTTGAAACTTGACAAAATAAAGGAGTTCTGAGTTTTGTCTCTATTGTTTGTTTCCTCCTCAAGTAGCCCTAGGCGCAGACTCTGGAAAAGGAATTTCATTGAGAGGGGTTGCCAAGCTTCTAAGAAATAACGAGTTTCCGAAGTACCAGTAAATATTTTTTCACCCAATCTTGATGATACTTGTTGCTAATGATCAGTACACAAATCCCACTTGGCTCACCAAATTTTGTTCTTCTAGGTTGAAGCGTTCGTCTACAGTAGCAGTTTTTATATTTAGGTTCCCCTCTGTTCTCTCCTGTATAGATAGATGAATTTGGAACTCTAAATCCAACATGGTTTGTAGTAGCTCTTTGAAACTTGACAAAATAAATGAGTTCTCAGTATTGTCTCTATGGATTGTTTCCTCTTCAATTAGCACTAGGCACACACTGTGGAAAAGCACTTTCATTGACAGGGGTTGCCAAGCTTCTAAGAAATAACGAGTTTCTAAATACCAGCAAATATTTTTTCACCCAATCTTGATGATACTTGTTGCTAATGATCAGTACACAAATCCCACTTGGCTCACCAAGTTGTGTTCTTCTAGGTTGAAGCCTTCGTCTACAGTAGCAGTTTTTATATTTAGGTTTCTCTCTGTTCTCTCATATATAGATAGATGAATTTGGAACTATAAATCCAACATGGATTGTAGTAGCTCTTTGAAACTTGACAAAATAAAGGAGTTCTGAGTTTTGTCTCTATGGTTTGTTTCCTCTTCAAGTTATCCTAGGCACAGACTCTGGAAAAGCACTTTCATTGAGAGGGGTTGCCAAGCTTCTAGGAAATAACGAGTTTCCAAAATACCAGCAAATATTTTTTCACCCAATCTTGATGATACTTGGTGGTAATGATCAGTACACAGTACCACGTGGCTCACCAAATTTTGTTCTTCTAGGTTGAAGCGTTCGTCTACAGTAGCCGTTTTTATATTTAGGTTTCACTCTGTTCTCCCATATATAGATAGATGAATTTGGAACTCTAAATCCAACATGGTTTGTAGTAGCTCTTTGAAACTTGAAAAATAAAGGAATTCTGAGTTTTGTCTCTATGGATTTTTTCCTCTTCAATTAGCACTAGGCACACACTGTGGAAAAGCACTTTCATTGAGAGAGTTTGCCAAGCTTCTAAGAAATAACGAGTTTCCATAGTACCAGCAAATATTTTTTAACCCAATCTTGATGATACTTGTTGCTAATGATCAGTACAGAAATCCCACTTGGCTCACCAAATTGTGTTCTGCTAGGTTGAAGCGTTCGCCTACAGTAGCAGTTTTTATATTTAGGTTTCCCTCTGTTCTCTCCTATATAGATATATGAATTTGGAACTCTAAATCCAACATGGTTTGTAGTAGCCCTTTGAAACTTGGCAAAATAAAGGAGTTCTCAGTTTTGTCTCTATGGTTTGTTTCCTCTTCAAGTAGCCCTAGGCACAGACTGTGGAAAAGCACTTTCATTGAGAGGGGTTGCCAATCTTCTAAGAAATAACGAGTTTCCGAAATATCAGCAAATATTTTTTCACCCAATCTTGATGATACTTGGTGGTAATGATCAGTACACAGTACCCACTTGGCTCACCAAATTTTGTTCTTCTAGGTTGAAGCGTTCGTCTACAGTAGCCGTTTTTATATTTAGGTTTCACTCTGTTCTCTCATATATAGATAGATGAATTTGGAACTCTAAATCCAACATGGTTTGTAGTAGCTCTTTGAATCTTGACAAAATAAAGGAGTTCTGAGTTTTTTTCTCTATGGTCTGTTTCCTCTTCAAGTAGCCCTAGGCGCAGACTCTGGAAAAGCACTTTCATTGAGAGGGGTTGCCAAGCTTCTAAGAAATAACGAGTTTCCCAAGTACCAGCAAATATTTTTTCACCCAATCTTGATGATACTTGGTGGTAATGATCAGTACACAGATCCCACTTGGCTCACCAAATTTTGTTCTTCTAGGATGAAGCGTTCATCTACAGTAGCAGTTTTTATATTTAGGTTTCTCTCTGTTCTCTCCTATATAGATAGATAAATTTGGAACTCTAAATCCAACATGGATTGTAGTAGCTCTTTGAAACTTGACAAAATAAAGGAGTTGTGAGTTTTGTCTCTATGGTTTGTTTCCTCTTCAAGTAGCCCTAGGCGCAGACTCTGGAAAAGCACTTTCATTGAGAGGGGTTGCCAAGCTTCTAAGAAATAACGAGTTTCCGAAGTACCAGCAAATATTTTTTCACCCAATCTTGATGATACTGGTTGCTAATGATCAGTACACAAATCCCACTTGGCTCACCAAATTGTGTTCTTCCAGGTTGAAGCGTTCGCCTACAGTAGAAGTTTTTATATTTAGGTTTCCCTCTGTTCTCTCCTATATAGATATATGAATTTGTAACTCTAAATCCAACATGGTTTGTAGTAGCTCTTTGAAACTTGACAAAATAAAGGAGTTCTCAGTTTTGTCTCTATGGTTTGTTTCCTCTTCAAGTAGCCCTAGGCACAGACTGTGGAAAAGCACTTTCATTGAGAGAGTTTGCCAAGCTTCTAAGAAATTACAAGTTTCCGAAATTCCAGCAAATATTTTTTCACCCAATCTTGATGATACTTGGTGGTAATGATCAGTACAAAAATCCCACTTTTCTCACCAAATTTTGTTCTTCTAGGTTGAAGCGTTCGTCTACAGTAGCAGTTTTTATATTTAGGTTTCTCTCTGTTCTCTCCTATATAGATAGATGAATTTGGAACTCTAAATCCAACATGGATTGTAGTAGCTCTTTGAAACTTGACAAAATAAAGGAGTTCTCAGTTTTTTCTCTATGGTTTGTTTCCTCTTCAAGTAGCCCTAGGCACAGACTGTGGAAAAGCACTTTCATTGAGAGGGGTTGCCAAGCTTCTAAGAAATAACGAGTTTCCGAAAAACCAGCAAATATTTTTTCACCCAATCTTGATGATACTTGGTGGTAATGATCAGTACACAGATCACACTTGGCTCACCAAATTTTGTTCTTCTAGGTTGAAGCGTTCGTCTACAGTAGCAGTTTTTATATTTAGGTTTCTCTCTTTTCTCTCCTATATAGATAGATGAATTTGGAACTCTAAATCCAACATGGATTGTAGTAGCTCTTTGAAACGTGACAAAATAAAGGAGTTCTGAGTTTTGTCTCTATGGTTTGTTTCCTCTTCAAGTAGCCCTAGGCGCAGACTCTGGAAAAGCACTTTCATTGAGAGGGGTTGCAAAGCTTCTAAGAAATAACGAGTTTCCGAAGTACCAGCAAATATTTTTTCACCCAATCTTGATGATACTGGTTGCTAATGATCAGTACACAAATCCCACTTGGCTCAACAAATTGTGTTCTTCTAGGTTGAAGCATTCGCCTACAGTAGAAGTTTTTATATTTAGGTTTCCCTCTGTTCTCTCCTATATAGATATATGAATTTGTAACTCTAAATCCAACATGGTTTATAGTAGCTCTTTGAAACTTGACAAAATAAAGGAGTTCTCAGTTTTGTCTCTATGGTTTGTTTCCTCTTCAAGTAGCCCTAGGCACAGACTGTGGAAAAGCACTTTCATTGAGAGAGTTTGCCAAGCTTCTAAGAAATTACAAGTTTCCGAAATACCAGCAAATATTTTTTCACCCAATCTTGATGATACTTGGTGGTAATGATCAGTACACAAATCCCACTTGGCTCACCAAATTTTGTTCTTCTAGGTTGAAGCGTTCGTCTACAGTAGCAGTTTTTATATTTAGGTTTCTCTCTGTTCTCTCCTATATAGATAGATGAATTTGGAACTCTAAATCCAACATGGATTGTAGTAGCTCTTTGAAACTTGACAAAATAAAGGAGTTCTCAGTTTTGTCTCTATGGTTTGTTTCCTCTTCAAGTAGCCCTAGGCACAGACTGTGGAAGCACTTTCATTGAGATGGGTTGCCAAGCTTCTAAGAAATAACGAGTTTCCATAATACCAGCAAATATTTTTTCACCCAATCTTGATGATACTTGGAGGAAATGATCAGTACACAAATCCCACTTGGCTCACCAAATTTTGTTCGTCTAGGTTGAAGCGTTCGTCTACAGTAGCAGTTTTTATATTTAGGTTTCTCTCTGTTCTCTCTTATATAGATAGATGAATTTGGAACTTTAAATCCAACATGGATTGTAGTAGCTCTTTGAAACTTGACAACATAAAGGAGTTCTCAGTTTTATCTCTATGGTTTGTTTCCTCTTCAAGTGACCCTAGGCACAGACTGTGGAAAACCACTTTCATTGAGAGGGGTTGCCAAGCTTCTAAGAAATAACGAGTTTCTGAAATACCAGCAAATATTTTTTCACCCAATCTTGATGATACTTGGTGGTAATGATCAGTACACAGATCCCACTTGGCTCACCAAATTATGTTCTTCTAGGTTGAAGCGTTTGTCTACAGTAGCCGTTTTTATATTTAGGTTTCACTCTGTTCTCTCATATATAGATAGATGAATTTGGAACTCTAAATCCAACATGGTTTGTAGTAGCTCTTTGTAACTTGACAAAATAAAGGAGTTCTGAGTTTTGTCTCTATGTTTTGTTTCCTCTTCAAGTAGCCCTAGGCGCAGACTGTGGAAAAGCACTTTCATTGAGAGGGGTTGCCAAGCTTCTAAGAAATAACGAGTTTCCCAAGTACCAGCAAATATTTTTTCACCCAATCTTGATGATACTGGTTGCTAATGATCAGTACACAAACCCCACTTGGATCACCAAATTGTGTTCTTCTAGGTTGAAGCGTTTGCCTACAGTAGAAGATTCTATATTTAGGTATCCTCTGTTCTCTCCTATATAGATATATGAATTTGGAACTCTAAATCCAACATGGTTTATTGTAGCTCTTTGAAACTTGACAAAATAAAGGAGTTCTCAGATTTGTCTCTATGGTTTGTTTCCTCTTCAAGTAGCCCTAGGCAAAGACTGTGGAAAAGCACTTTCATTAAGAGAGTTTGCCAAGCTTCTAAGAAATTACAAGTTTCCGAAATACCAGCAAATATTTTTTCACCCAATCTTGATGATACTGGGTGTTAATGATCAGTACACAGATCCCACTTGGCTCACCAAATTTTGTTCTTCTAGGTTGGAGCGTTCGTCTACAGTATCAGTTTTTATATTTAGGTTTCACTCTGTTCTCTCATGTAGAGATAGATGAATTTGGAACTCTAAATCCAACATGGTTTGTAGTAGCTCCTTGAAACTTGACAAAATAAAGGAGTTCTGAGTTTTGTCTCTATGGTTTGTTTCCTCTTCAAGAGGCCTAGGCACAGATTGTGGAAAGCACTTTCATTGAGAGAGTTTGCCAATCTTCTAAGAAATTACAAGTTTCCGAAATACCAGCAAATATTTTTTCACCCAATCTTGATGATACTTGGTGGTAATGATCAGTACACAAATCCCACTTGGCTCACCAAATTTTGTTCTTCTAGGTTGAAGCGTTCGTCTACAGTAGCAGTTCTTATATTTAGGTTTCTCTCTGTTCTCTCCTATATAGATAGATGAATTTGGAACTCTAAATCCAACATGGATTGTAGTAGCTCTTTGAAACTTCACAAAATAAAGGAGTTCTCAGTTTTGTCTCTATGGTTTGTTTCCTCTTCAAGTAGCCCTAGGCACAGACTGTGGATAAGCACTTTCATTGAGAGGTGTTGCCAAGCTTCTAAGAAATAACGAGTTTCCGAAATACCAGCAAATATTTTTTCACCCAATCTTGATGATACTTGGTGGTAATGATCAGTACACAGATCCCACTTGGCTCACCAAATTTTGTTCTTCTAGGTTGAAGCGTTAGTCTACAGTAGTCGTTTTTATATTTAGGTTTCACTCTGTTCTCTCATATATAGATATATGAATTTGGACTCTAAATCCAACATGGTTTGTAGTAGCTCTTTGAAACTTGACAAAATAAAGGAGTTCTGAGTTTTGTCTCTATGGTTTGTTTCCTCTTCAAGTAGCCCTAGACGCAGACTCTGGAAAAGCACTTTCATTGAGAGGGGTTGCCAAGCTTCTAAGAAATAACGAGTTTCAGAAGTACCAGCAAATATTTTTTCACCCAATCTTGATGATACTGGTTGTTAATGATCAGTACACAAATCCCACTTGGCTCACCAAACTGTGTTCTTCAAGGTTGAAGCGTTCGCCTACAGTAGAAGTTTTTATATTTAGGTTTCCCTCTGTTCTCTCATATATAGATATATGAATTTGGAACTCTAAATCCAACATGGATTGTAGTAGCTCTTTGAAACTTGACAAAATAAAGGAGCTCTCAGTTTTGTCTCTATGGTTTGCTTAATCTTCAAGTAGCCCTAGGCACTGACTGTGGAAGCACTTTCATTGAGATGGGTTGCCAAGCTACTAAGAAATAACGTGTTTCCAAAATACCAGCAAATATTTTTTCACCCAATCTTGATGAAACTTGGTGGAAATGATCAGTACACAAATCCCACTTGGCTCACCAAATTTTGTTCTTCTAGGTTGAAGCGTTCGTCTAAAGTAGCAGTTTTTATATTTAGGTTTCTCTCTGTTCTCTCCTATATAGATAGATGAATTTGGAACTTTAAATCCAACATGGATTGTAGTAGCTCTTTGAAACTTGACAAAATAAAGGAGTTCTTAGTTTTGTCTCTATGGTTTGTTTCCTCTTCAAGTAGCCCTAGGCACAGACTGTGGAAAAGCACTTTGACTAAGAGGGGTTGCCAATCTTCTAAGAAATAACGAGTTTCCGAAATACCAGCAAATATTTTTTCACCCAATCTTGATGATACTTGGTGAGAATGATCAGTACACAGTTCCCACTTGGCTCACCAAATTTTGATCTTCTAGGTTGAAGCGTTCGTCTACAGTAGCAGTTTGTATATTTAGGTTTCACTCTGTTCTCTCATATATAGATAGATGAATTTGGAACTCTAAATCCAACATGGTTTGTACTAGCTCTTTGAAACTTGACAAAATAAAGGAGTTCTGAGTTTTGTCTCTATTGTTTGTTTCCTCCTCAAGTAGCCCTAGGCGCAGACTCTGGAAAAGGAATTTCATTGAGAGGGGTTGCCAAGCTTCTAAGAAATAACGAGTTTCCGAAGTACCAGTAAATATTTTTTCACCCAATCTTGATGATACTTGTTGCTAATGATCAGTACACAAATCCCACTTGGCTCACCAAATTTTGTTCTTCTAGGTTGAAGCGTTCGTCTACAGTAGCAGTTTTTATATTTAGGTTCCCCTCTGTTCTCTCCTGTATAGATAGATGAATTTGGAACTCTAAATCCAACATGGTTTGTAGTAGCTCTTTGAAACTTGACAAAATAAATGAGTTCTCAGTATTGTCTCTATGGATTGTTTCCTCTTCAATTAGCACTAGGCACACACTGTGGAAAAGCACTTTCATTGACAGGGGTTGCCAAGCTTCTAAGAAATAACGAGTTTCTAAATACCAGCAAATATTTTTTCACCCAATCTTGATGATACTTGTTGCTAATGATCAGTACACAAATCCCACTTGGCTCACCAAGTTGTGTTCTTCTAGGTTGAAGCCTTCGTCTACAGTAGCAGTTTTTATATTTAGGTTTCTCTCTGTTCTCTCATATATAGATAGATGAATTTGGAACTATAAATCCAACATGGATTGTAGTAGCTCTTTGAAACTTGACAAAATAAAGGAGTTCTGAGTTTTGTCTCTATGGTTTGTTTCCTCTTCAAGTTATCCTAGGCACAGACTCTGGAAAAGCACTTTCATTGAGAGGGGTTGCCAAGCTTCTAGGAAATAACGAGTTTCCAAAATACCAGCAAATATTTTTTCACCCAATCTTGATGATACTGGTTGCTAATGATCAGTACACAAATCCCACTTGGCTCACCAAATTGTGTTTGTAGGTTGAAGCGTTCATCTACAGTAGCAGTTTTTATATTTAGGTTTCACTCTGTTCTCTCATATATAGATAGATGAATTTGGAACTCTAAATCCAACATGGTTTGTAGTAGCTCCTTGAAACTTGACAAAATAAAGGAGTTCTCCGTTTTGTCTCTATGGTTTGTTTCGTATTCAAGTAGCCCTAGGCACAGACTGTTGAAAAGCACTTTCATTGAGAGGGGTTGCCAAGCTTCTAAGAAATAAGGAGTTTCCGAAATACCAGCAAATATTTTTTCACCCAATCTTGATGATACTTGGTGGTAATGATCAGTACACAAATCCCACTTGGCTCACGAAATTTTGTTCTTCTAGGTTGAAGCGTTCATCTACAGTAGCAGTTTTTATATTTAGGTTTCTCTGTGTTCTCTCCTATATAAATAGATGAATTTGGAACTTTAAATCCAACATGGATTGTAGTAGCTCTTTGAAACTTGACAAAATAAAGGAGTTCTCAGTTTTGTCTCTATGGTTTGTGTCCTCTTCAAGTAGCCCTATGCACAGACTGTGGAAAAGCACTTTCATTGAGAGGGGTTGCCAAGCTTCTAAGAAATAACGAGTTTCCGAAATACCAGCAAATATTTTTTCACCCAATCTTGATGATACTTTGTGGGAATGATCAGTACACAGATCCCACTTGGCTCACCATATTTTGTTCTTCTAGGTTGAAGCGTTCGTCTACAGTAGCAGTTTTTATATTTAGGTTTCTCTGTGTTCTCTCCTATATAAATAGATGAATTTGGAACTCTAAATCCAACATGGTTGGTAGTAGCTCTTTGAAACTTGAAAAATAAAGAGTTCTGAGTTTTGTTTCTATGGTTTGTTTCCTCTTCAAGTAGCCCTAGGCACAGACTGTGGAAAACCACTTTCATTGAGAGGGGTTGCCAAGCTTCTAAGAAATAACGAGTTTCCGAAATATCAGCAAATATTTTTTCACCCAATCTTGATGATACTTGGTGGTAATGATCAGTACACAGTACCACGTGGCTCACCAAATTTTGTTCTTCTAGGTTGAAGCGTTCGTCTACAGTAGCCGTTTTTATATTTAGGTTTCACTCTGTTCTCCCATATATAGATAGATGAATTTGGAACTCTAAATCCAACATGGTTTGTAGTAGCTCTTTGAAACTTGAAAAATAAAGGAATTCTGAGTTTTGTCTCTATGGATTTTTTCCTCTTCAATTAGCACTAGGCACACACTGTGGAAAAGCACTTTCATTGAGAGAGTTTGCCAAGCTTCTAAGAAATAACGAGTTTCCATAGTACCAGCAAATATTTTTTAACCCAATCTTGATGATACTTGTTGCTAATGATCAGTACAGAAATCCCACTTGGCTCACCAAATTGTGTTCTGCTAGGTTGAAGCGTTCGCCTACAGTAGCAGTTTTTATATTTAGGTTTCCCTCTGTTCTCTCCTATATAGATATATGAATTTGGAACTCTAAATCCAACATGGTTTGTAGTAGCCCTTTGAAACTTGGCAAAATAAAGGAGTTCTCAGTTTTGTCTCTATGGTTTGTTTCCTCTTCAAGTAGCCCTAGGCACAGACTGTGGAAAAGCACTTTCATTGAGAGGGGTTGCCAATCTTCTAAGAAATAACGAGTTTCCGAAATATCAGCAAATATTTTTTCACCCAATCTTGATGATACTTGGTGGTAATGATCAGTACACAGTACCCACTTGGCTCACCAAATTTTGTTCTTCTAGGTTGAAGCGTTCGTCTACAGTAGCCGTTTTTATATTTAGGTTTCACTCTGTTCTCTCATATATAGATAGATGAATTTGGAACTCTAAATCCAACATGGTTTGTAGTAGCTCTTTGAATCTTGACAAAATAAAGGAGTTCTGAGTTTTTTTCTCTATGGTCTGTTTCCTCTTCAAGTAGCCCTAGGCGCAGACTCTGGAAAAGCACTTTCATTGAGAGGGGTTGCCAAGCTTCTAAGAAATAACGAGTTTCCCAAGTACCAGCAAATATTTTTTCACCCAATCTTGATGATACTGGTTGCTAATGATCAGTACACAAATCCCACTTGGCTCACCAAATTGTGTTTTTCTAGGTTGAAGCGTTCGCCTACAGTAGAAGTTTTTATATTTAGGTTTCCCTCTGTTCTCTCCTATATAGATATATGAATTTGTAACTCTAAATCCAACATGGTTTGTAGTAGCTCTTTGAAACTTGACAAAATAAAGGAGTTCTCTGTTTTGTCTCTATGGTTTGTTTCCTCTTCAAGTAGCCCTAGGCACAGATTGTGGAAAAGCACTTTCATTGAGAGAGTTTGCCAAGCTTCTAAGAAATTACAAGTTTCCGAAATACCAGCAAATATTTTTTCTACCAATCTTGATGATACTTGGTGGTAATGATCAGTACACAGATCCCCCTTGGATCACCAAATTTTGTTCTTCTAGGTTGAAGCGTTCGTCTACAGTAGCAGTTTTTATATTTAGGTTTCTCTCTGTTCTCTCCTATATAGATAGATGAATTTGGAACTCTAAATCCAACATGGATTGTAGTAGCTCTTTGAAACTTGACAAAATAAAGGAGTTCTCAGTTTTGTCTCTATGGTTTGTTTCCTCTTGAAGTAGCCCTAGGCACAGACTGTGGAAAAGCACTTTCATTGAGAGGGGTTGCCAAGCTTCTAAGAAATAACGAGTTTCCGAAATACCAGCAAATATTTTTTCACCCAATCTTGATGATACTTGGTGGTAATGATCAGTACACAGATCCCACTTGGCTCACCAAATTTTGTTCTTCTAGGTTGAAGCGTTCATCTACAGTAGCAGTTTTTATATTTAGGTTTCTCTCTGTTCTCTCCTATATAGATAGATAAATTTGGAACTCTAAATCCAACATGGATTGTAGTAGCTCTTTGAAACTTGACAAAATAAAGGAGTTGTGAGTTTTGTCTCTATGGTTTGTTTCCTCTTCAAGTAGCCCTAGGCGCAGACTCTGGAAAAGCACTTTCATTGAGAGGGGTTGCCAAGCTTCTAAGAAATAACGAGTTTCCGAAGTACCAGCAAATATTTTTTCACCCAATCTTGATGATACTGGTTGCTAATGATCAGTACACAAATCCCACTTGGCTCACCAAATTGTGTTCTTCCAGGTTGAAGCGTTCGCCTACAGTAGAAGTTTTTATATTTAGGTTTCCCTCTGTTCTCTCCTATATAGATATATGAATTTGTAACTCTAAATCCAACATGGTTTGTAGTAGCTCTTTGAAACTTGACAAAATAAAGGAGTTCTCAGTTTTGTCTCTATGGTTTGTTTCCTCTTCAAGTAGCCCTAGGCACAGACTGTGGAAAAGCACTTTCATTGAGAGAGTTTGCCAAGCTTCTAAGAAATTACAAGTTTCCGAAATTCCAGCAAATATTTTTTCACCCAATCTTGATGATACTTGGTGGTAATGATCAGTACAAAAATCCCACTTTTCTCACCAAATTTTGTTCTTCTAGGTTGAAGCGTTCGTCTACAGTAGCAGTTTTTATATTTAGGTTTCTCTCTGTTCTCTCCTATATAGATAGATGAATTTGGAACTCTAAATCCAACATGGATTGTAGTAGCTCTTTGAAACTTGACAAAATAAAGGAGTTCTCAGTTTTTTCTCTATGGTTTGTTTCCTCTTCAAGTAGCCCTAGGCACAGAATGTGGAAAAGCACTTTCATTGAGAGGGGTTGCCAAGCTTCTAAGAAATAACGAGTTTCCGAAAAACCAGCAAATATTTTTTCACCCAATCTTGATGATACTTGGTGGTAATGATCAGTACACAGATCCCACTTGGCTCACCAAATTTTGTTCTTCTAGGTTGAAGCGTTCGTCTACAGTAGCAGTTTTTATATTTAGGTTTCTCTCTTTTCTCTCCTATATAGATAGATGAATTTGGAACTCTAAATCCAACATGGATTGTAGTAGCTCTTTGAAACGTGACAAAATAAAGGAGTTCTGAGTTTTGTCTCTATGGTTTGTTTCCTCTTCAAGTAGCCCTAGGCGCAGACTCTGGAAAAGCACTTTCATTGAGAGGGGTTGCAAAGCTTCTAAGAAATAACGAGTTTCCGAAGTACCAGCAAATATTTTTTCACCCAATCTTGATGATACTGGTTGCTAATGATCAGTACACAAATCCCACTTGGCTCAACAAATTGTGTTCTTCTAGGTTGAAGCATTCGCCTACAGTAGAAGTTTTTATATTTAGGTTTCCCTCTGTTCTCTCCTATATAGATATATGAATTTGTAACTCTAAATCCAACATGGTTTATAGTAGCTCTTTGAAACTTGACAAAATAAAGGAGTTCTCAGTTTTGTCTCTATGGTTTGTTTCCTCTTCAAGTAGCCCTAGGCACAGACTGTGGAAAAGCACTTTCATTGAGAGAGTTTGCCAAGCTTCTAAGAAATTACAAGTTTCCGAAATACCAGCAAATATTTTTTCACCCAATCTTGATGATACTTGGTGGTAATGATCAGTACACAAATCCCACTTGGCTCACCAAATTTTGTTCTTCTAGGTTGAAGCGTTCGTCTACAGTAGCAGTTTTTATATTTAGGTTTCTCTCTGTTCTCTCCTATATAGATAGATGAATTTGGAACTCTAAATCCAACATGGATTGTAGTAGCTCTTTGAAACTTGACAAAATAAAGGAGTTCTCAGTTTTGTCTCTATGGTTTGTTTCCTCTTCAAGTAGCCCTAGGCACAGACTGTGGAAGCACTTTCATTGAGATGGGTTGCCAAGCTTCTAAGAAATAACGAGTTTCCATAATACCAGCAAATATTTTTTCACCCAATCTTGATGATACTTGGAGGAAATGATCAGTACACAAATCCCACTTGGCTCACCAAATTTTGTTCGTCTAGGTTGAAGCGTTCGTCTACAGTAGCAGTTTTTATATTTAGGTTTCTCTCTGTTCTCTCTTATATAGATAGATGAATTTGGAACTTTAAATCCAACATGGATTGTAGTAGCTCTTTGAAACTTGACAACATAAAGGAGTTCTCAGTTTTATCTCTATGGTTTGTTTCCTCTTCAAGTGACCCTAGGCACAGACTGTGGAAAACCACTTTCATTGACAGGGGTTGCCAAGCTTCTAAGAAATAACGAGTTTCTGAAATACCAGCAAATATTTTTTCACCCAATCTTGATGATACTTGGTGGTAATGATCAGTACACAGATCCCACTTGGCTCACCAAATTATGTTCTTCTAGGTTGAAGCGTTTGTCTACAGTAGCCGTTTTTATATTTAGGTTTCACTCTGTTCTCTCATATATAGATAGATGAATTTGGAACTCTAAATCCAACATGGTTTGTAGTAGCTCTTTGTAACTTGACAAAATAAAGGAGTTCTGAGTTTTGTCTCTATGTTTTGTTTCCTCTTCAAGTAGCCCTAGGCGCAGACTGTGGAAAAGCACTTTCATTGAGAGGGGTTGCCAAGCTTCTAAGAAATAACGAGTTTCCCAAGTACCAGCAAATATTTTTTCACCCAATCTTGATGATACTGGTTGCTAATGATCAGTACACAAACCCCACTTGGATCACCAAATTGTGTTCTTCTAGGTTGAAGCGTTCGCCTACAGTAGAAGATTCTATATTTAGGTATCCTCTGTTCTCTCCTATATAGATATATGAATTTGGAACTCTAAATCCAACATGGTTTATAGTAGCTCTTTGAAACTTGACAAAAATAAAGAGTTCTCAGTTTTGTCTCTATGGTTTGTTTCCTCTTCAAGTAGCCCTAGGCAAAGACTGTGGAAAAGCACTTTCATTGAGAGAGTTTGCCAAGCTTCTAAGAAATTACAAGTTTCCGAAATACCAGCAAATATTTTTTCACCCAATCTTGATGATACTGGGTGTTAATGATCAGTACACAGATCCCACTTGGCTCACCAAATTTTGTTCTTCTAGGTTGGAGCGTTCGTCTACAGTATCAGTTTTTATATTTAGGTTTCACTCTGTTCTCTCATGTAGAGATAGATGAATTTGGAACTCTAAATCCAACATGGTTTGTAGTAGCTCCTTGAAACTTGACAAAATAAAGGAGTTCTGAGTTTTGTCTCTATGGTTTTGTTTCCTCTTCAAGAGGCCTAGGCACAGACTGTGGAAAGCACTTTCATTGAGAGAGTTGCCAATCTTCTAAGAAATTACAAGTTTCCGAAATACCAGCAAATATTTTTTCACCCAATCTTGATGATACTTGGTGGTAATGATCAGTACACAAATCCCACTTGGCTCACCAAATTTTGTTCTTCTAGGTTGAAGCGTTCGTCTACAGTAGCAGTTCTTATATTTAGGTTTCTCTCTGTTCTCTCCTATATAGATAGATGAATTTGGAACTCTAAATCCAACATGGATTGTAGTAGCTCTTTGAAACTTCACAAAATAAAGGAGTTCTCAGTTTTGTCTCTATGGTTTGTTTCCTCTTCAAGTAGCCCTAGGCACAGACTGTGGAAAAGCACTTTCATTGAGAGGTGTTGCCAAGCTTCTAAGAAATAACGAGTTTCCGAAATACCAGCAAATATTTTTTCACCCAATCTTGATGATACTTGGTGGTAATGATCAGTACACAGATCCCACTTGGCTCACCAAATTTTGTTCTTCTAGGTTGAAGCGTTAGTCTACAGTAGTCGTTTTTATATTTAGGTTTCACTCTGTTCTCTCATATATAGATATATGAATTTGGACTCTAAATCCAACATGGTTTGTAGTAGCTCTTTGAAACTTGACAAAATAAAGGAGTTCTGAGTTTTGTCTCTATGGTTTGTTTCCTCTTCAAGTAGCCCTAGACGCAGACTCTGGAAAAGCACTTTCATTGAGAGGGGTTGCCAAGCTTCTAAGAAATAACGAGTTTCAGAAGTACCAGCAAATATTTTTTCACCCAATCTTGATGATACTGGTTGTTAATGATCAGTACACAAATCCCACTTGGCTCACCAAATTGTGTTCTTCAAGGTTGAAGCGTTCGCCTACAGTAGAAGTTTTTATATTTAGGTTTCCCTCTGTTCTCTCATATATAGATATATGAATTTGGAACTCTAAATCCAACATGGATTGTAGTAGCTCTTTGAAACTTGACAAAATAAAGGAGCTCTCAGTTTTGTCTCTATGGTTTGCTTAATCTTCAAGTAGCCCTAGGCACTGACTGTGGAAGCACTTTCATTGAGATGGGTTGCCAAGCTACTAAGAAATAACGTGTTTCCAAAATACCAGCAAAT